>NW_020954652.1:9956623-9979107 GCF_900497805.2 Vombatus ursinus
TCTCTCTCTCTCTCTCTCTCTCTCTCTCTCTCTCTCTCTCTCTCTCTGTCTGTCTCTCTCACTGTCTCTCTCTCTTCCTTAATTTCTCATCTATCTATCATCTATCTATCTATCTATCTATATCTATATCTATCTATCTACCTATCATCTCCTAAGACTAATGATTTTATAAAGTTTATCTGCTATACATTTTAGAGCCTTATGCAAGCTCTTTATTCTTTAGAAACTTTGAAGTGACACTTTGTGGAATGCCACAGGCATTTCAAGACAAGCATTACCTTTCCTTCAAAAGGAAAGCATACATAGTCTCTCAGAGAAATGTACATATTAGGTTAATGTTCGTCAAGTGTCTAGTAGATTGTTGCCCAAGTTGACAGCTCTGCTTTCAACCTAATGATTATTTTCTTTAATCAAAGGATTGTTGGGAGATAAAGGAGGCAATAATCCTTGGGAACACAAGCACATAAGTGCAATTTATCACTTTATGAGGCTTAGTAAGCACTGTGACAATGCTCTAGAAGCCTATAATGAGGACACTAGAGATAGATGAAATAAATACACTCTTATGTTGAACAGAGATATTGACACAGATGTGATCTATTCGTTTGCTGATCTTTGATAGATATTAGCCAGTTGGGTTGATGAGCTTTAGCAATAGCATTGCCATGTTGCTATTGGCTCTCATTAGCAATTCCCTTAGTCTAGGAAACATTAAATGGTTCATTTTATCTTCCTTGATGGAACTGAGTGTGTAATTAGTTACAAGGACTTCTACTCTATTTACAAATTAAAAACAAGTTTTGGACTTCCAAGTTGTCAAATCCCCCAAAATAGCCACTGGAATGAATTGTAGGCATTGGAATCACAGAAGTTAAGAGTTGGAAAGATCATCAGAAGTCATCTAGTCCATACTATATTTCTGCATTGTACTTGATGAGGTCATCCAGTATTTTCTTGAAGACCATCACTTACAGGGAGCCCTCCCTAGGAAAGCCTAGTCTACTTTCTGATTACTCTTACTATTAAGAATTGTTTTTATCATGTCAAGTCCATGTTGGACTTTCTGTGACTTTGATCCAATGCTCCTGGTTCTGCACTCTGGGGTCAATTTCCTCTTCCATATGACAGGTGTTTAATAAATTTAATCCAGATGGCATTTTTGCCTTTAAGTTTCTTTTTTCTAGTTTAACTATTATCTGATATTCCTTCATGCTACAATCAGATATATAGCTCTCTCTGTCTCTCTGTCTTTCTCTCCTTCCCCCTTATTTTACCATCTATCTATCTATCTATCTATCTATCTATCTATCTATCTATCTATCTATCTATCTACGTTTGGATGTTGTCTCCTCCACTAGATTATAAGCTCCTTGAGAACAGGGACTGCCTTTTGCATCTTTTTATATGCTCAGTACTTAGTTCAGGCCCTGGCACATAGAGGTGCTTAATAAACCTTTATTCACTGATTGATTCCTTGAAGGGCTATTTTGACATGCTAATGAAGACAAAAATTGTCATTGCTTGTTGAAACACTTCTAGTCATATTACTATTTGCAACTCTCTTCCTTAAGTGCTTGATTTAATTTATTTTTTTTTGTTTTTACCTTACTTTATTTCTGAATATAGACTCTATCCCAACACAATGGGTTATCCCTCATGACAACAACAACAACAAAAAATACAGGAAAAAAAGTAACTTAGTGAAGCTAACACATCAACTATAGTATAGGCAGTATTCCATAACCATAGTCCCCCATATCTACAAAGATAAGAGAGAGATCCAAGTGCTTAGTTTACTGGAAGTTCCTTATTCCATTTTATATAACCACTCTAAAGCAAGCTGCAGTAGGTTTCACAAAAGCAGGACTCTAAAAATGCCTTTCTCAGTCTCTTTCTCCTTTTGAATTAACTGCTTCTTTGACTTTGCATCATCTTTCTTATTTTTCCAAGCTTCAGCTTGTAATGTGCGCAGCAGTTTCTTCAGAGGTCTACCTTTCTATCAGTTGTTTTCTGTTCTGACCATAAACTTTGGGGGTGGTCTTCCCCTCCCAGATTGATATTTTGTGATGGCAAATTAGGCCATCTTTTCTCTCAATTCTTGCCTAACCCTTAGTCATTGCATGGGTGCTGCCTTATGCAAACTGAGACCTGGTTAAGATCTTGATTTATAAGGGCCAAGGTTGCCCACTGTATCATGGGCCATTGCCAGTTGTCTTGACTTTTGTCTTGCCATTGGACTTTGATGAGAGACTCTGGAGGAGACAGTGAGGCTGATGACTTTGCACAGCTCTGCCTCACTTAAATCCAACTCATACAAAGCAAGACATCATCTCCTGATGTCATTGGTCCTCTTTGAGAATGAAGGATGAAGAACAACAGTATTGCATGAAGGCTAAGAAAAGTAAATGAACAAAGATTTGCTTGTCTCTAGGTAAAACATGAGAAATGAAGGTTAAAATAGACAAAGTGAGAACTGACATCTCTTAGTACACTTGGTTTTCTTTAAAAATTTTCTTCAATATCTTTCCTATTCCTTTCCCCACATGGTAGCCCTTTAAATACTTGAAGTCAGCTATCATCTCCTCAAGATTTTTCTTGTCGAGGTTAACCCTGTCCTACTTCTTTGCCATATCCTCACATGGCATGCAGGATAAGGAGAAGATGTGAACAAAGGTTTGATTTTTCTCTAGGTAAAATCAATTTGGGGAGGATAAAGTTAAAGAAATTGAGATCTGAGTCTTACATGTCATATTATTATTATTATGGCACCTCATTATCTTTGTTATTCTTTTTACACAATTTCCAAGACATAAGGTCCTTTTAAATATATGGTGCCTAAAATGTGGGCTTCCTAACAACTGACTACAATACTCTAAATGTGAACTGAGCACTATAGAGTAACAGTGAAGTTACCACCTTCTCTTTCCTGGATACTGCTATGCCTTGCTTCAAGCAGCTGACTTTGATTAGCCCAGAGGATCAATGAAGAAATTAATTGAGATGAATAATAATAGCTTTAGAAAAGTAGGAGGATTCAAAATGAATCCATAAAAATCATCTCTATTTCAATATAGTCCTATGAAAGAGTGGTAGAAAATGATGGGAAGAGAAATTCTACTCAAAATAGGGATGAAATGCATAAAGTCTTTGGGAATTAATCAATCCATTGAATTAAATCCAGAAAGAACAACCAGGGAATGCAACCAGGGAATGCAAGATAATATTCATTTCAACAAACATTTATTAAATACCCACTATGTGCCAGGAACCCTAATAGGTCTTGAGGATACAGAGAAAATTAAAAACATTCCATACCTTCAAGAAATTTGCATTCTACTTGTTTGGGGGGGGGATAACACATATACAGAAAGGTGTAGCTGTATATAAACACAGTATCTTTGTGTGTATTAGAGGTGATCAGAAAAATCCTAATCAATTGATTTTCTTCTCATCCAAGTTACAAAATCTGTGAAGATAAACAACAAGTAATAGAGACAATTGGTGCCTGAAAATAATGTTTGAAAGAGTTTACACTTAATTATTCTTTTAGGAGACATTATGATTTCTGATCAAAATTGATGGAATTAGGGGACTGATGGCCATTGGTTGGCAAAGCATTGTCCATGACTTAATGGCCCTTTGAAAAATATGGCACTCAATAGATAATTAAGGAGAAGTTGCCTTCAAGGAAGGTGGTCTCTGGACAGAGGGGAGAGATATACCTTGAGAAGGAACCCTCCTATTCTCTAGAAAAGGCAAGAGATATTTCCACTATTTCTTCTCCTTATTGGCCACAAAAGCTTAAAGTGGAGGTACTGAATGAATAGGAGACATCATACTCATCAAGGAACAGGTCCAATTAAGAATCAAGGCTAAAGATAACTTTAGGAAGTATAACCTCTACAGTTTGAAAAGAAAGATAGCCCTGCATGTAGGAAGCTGAATTATAGAGGGATCTAGGGAGCCCAGTTGAACAACATGCTCAGCAGAGACACTGAATTTAGGATGAGCTGCATAAAGATAAGGAATGAAGGGAAAGGACATTGAGTCCCTACAGTGTAGGACGTGTGAGTTATCTTGATACGGGCCTCTCTACTCATGTATTCTAAATATGTAGCCATTTTCCCCATTCCATTCCCATTCCCCTTTGGGGAATTGTGAGAGAGAAAGGCCTAGGATTATGGCAGATAGATGGAAAATGTTTTGTTACTATGATTTTGAGGCAACTAGGTGGCAAAGTGGATTGAACAGTCGCAATCTGGAAAACCTGAATTTGGATCTTGCTTCAGACATTTCCTAGCTATGTGACCCTGGACAAATCAGTTAACCTCCCTCAGCCTCAGTTTCCTCATCGATAAAAGAATAACATAATACTTGCTTCACAGGATTATTGTAAGGAGTGAATGAGATAAGGTATGGAAAGTATTTATCGTTAATAAATGATATTAATTTATTATGACCTGCCAAACTCAATGAACTTTTAAAAAGAAATATTTCATATTTTACTTATAATAATCAATAGGCTTTTAGACTATCCCTTACAGAATAACAATATCATATTTTTTTCAAAGACAAATAACTTCTGTATTTCCAAAACAAAATTATACCTTATCAGTGAAAATAGTATGGTGCACAGTCTTTCTTTCCAGCTTAGAAGATAAGATATTCAAACAAGCTGTTGGAAAACATTTTATACAGACTGCCTTAGATGAGAAATGAGATCTACTTCATTGAAGCAGGGAAGAGCAGAGCAGAGCACTAATAAGAAGTAATGAGGGGCAGCCAGATGGCGCAGTGGGTAGAGCACCGGCCCTGGATTCAGGAGGACCTGAGTTCAAATCTGACCTCAGACACATAACACTTACTAGCTGTGTGACCCTGGGCAAGTCACTTAACCCCATTGCCTAACCAAAAACAAAAACAAAGAAAAAAAGAAGTAATGAGGCATTTTCCTCCATGATAGATAAAAGAAGGCTGGATAATATGCAACTTGCTTAGTTTAGAGGCAGATGATTTGATATGAAATGCTATTCCTTCTACTTACTACTTCTATGACCTCTTTCAAATCACCTCTTTCCATCTCCTTTCTACATCTCAAAATGAGAAGTGGGACTAGAGGTAGTATGGCTGGTGCTCATGAATTAGACCTTGAATTTGTAAAAAAGGAAATGGATCAAACCCCACCTGAGATCTTTATTAAAGTGACCCCACCAAATCACTTAATCTTTTCGTGCTTCAGATTAATCTTCTGTAGAATGAGGGGGATAGTCCTTGAGGTCCTTTCCAGCTCCAGTCAATGGCCAATAGTCAATAAACATATTATACGCCAGGCAGTGTGCTAAGCACTGAGGATGCAAGTGAGAAAAAAAGACAGTCCCTGCCCTGAGGGAGCTTGTAAACTAATACCCAACATACACAAACAAGGAAGCTGAAAAGTGTGAGGATACAGAGGATGCCTGGTACAGGAGCATGCATGATGTTCATGGTGTCGAACCTTGGTTAGACAAAAGCCACTGATAGAAAGTGAAATTAACTGAAAGGTTCTGAGCTCTCTCTAAAAGGAAGGCTTTGGGAGGTGTTTCTTAGTCCGCACACCACCCTTCCAATCAGAGAGGAGAGGCAACTGAGCGTGCTGAGGTTTTGAGTCTCAAAGCCGGCTCAATCTCCATACTGCTAAGATTTCAGGTTCATGATTTATCCTGGGGACGGCATAATATTCCTTTGGTGGAAACCAAGCAGAGGAGCTAATGGAAAACGAAGTTCTAAATCTATGACTCTATGAATAAATGGTACCTAAAGTCCCTTCTAGCTCAAAATCTATGATCATGTGATTTCAGCGATTGGAGACTGCAAATACTTCCAGTCTATTGTCTGGCATGCATTTGGTAGAAACTGAGTGGGCGTTTATGTACCCTAAATTGTCTTTTGGTGAAAAGGTAAAATCAATATAATCTTTTATTTTCACAGGATTTGTTACTTTTTGCTGGCTAGAAATGCCACATCTAATGGTTGACCCCCTTCGACTTTTCTAGAAGCATTTGCCAAATAGAAAGAAAAAAAAAGCAACCCTTCCTCCCCCCAGCAAAATAATAATTAAAACTATTTAAGACTTAATGTTAGAAATTATTCGATGACTCACACACTAGAAAGATAGTAAGGGGGCAAGGCTTTTAAGAGGAGATTCCAAGGAAAATCACATTGGATATGTTATACCAGTAGGAAATCGTTGCAAAGAAAATTGCCGGACAGACTGAAATTTTGGGCTAAATGTGTTACTACTGACAGCAATCTTCACAAAAGGACATTTATCACTATTTAAAGAAGAATTCAGTTTAAAAATTCTCTTATAGGAAAATGGCACATGGAAAAGAGCAGAAAAAGAGAAGAAAAAAATCTTAACTCCCCAAATTTGCTATCTCTGCAATACAGACTTCCTCTTGGAAGCTGGTTGTGGTTTTCTTTGGTTTCAACTAAAACTCTGAGGTTTCCTGTTTCTAGCAAAGCCCAAAGCAGTTTTCAGGTCAGAAGAATAAGGAAGAAATTTCTAGACATTGCTTCATAAGGAACAGTATCCTAGATGTATTATTTCACATTAATATTTAGTATATTCAACTAAAATGTATTTAAGAATATTGGGATTTTCTATCTAACCTAACAGTTTAAATTTAAACACCTCTAGTGTAGCAAAGTAAAAATGAAACTTTAGTCATTTAAAGTGTCTTGAATTTAAGCAGATAATTTTATACTCAATGTATCTATGTGTAAGTACAGGTATGTATTCTGTGTTTCTAATAAAAAGAACAATTAAGTTTGTTATGATAGCTAACAAGTGAAAACTTGCATAAAGGGAATGATGGGGATGGTCTAGGTTAGAGGGGTGGGGAACCTGCAGCCTTGAGGCCACATGTGATCTTATAGGTCCTTGGATACAACCTTTTGACTGAGTTCAAGTTTTACAGAATAAATCCTTTTATCAAGGGGATTTGTTCTGTGAAGTTTGGATTCAATCAAAGGGCCACACTTGATTACCTAGAGGGCCGCATGTGGCCTCAAGTCCGAAGGTTCCCCACTCCTGGTTTGAGTAGCATCTGATTCAGGATTTTGTGAATGGTATTTTGGAAATGAATGTTAACTCTAGCGTATCTTTGAGAATGTTATTATTTCTGGAAGTACTTTATCTTAAGAAATAAAGGTGAAGACATAGCCAGCCCTTGAAAGGAAAACATTCAGATTCACAGAGCTTCAATAGAAGGAGTCTTACCTCCCAGAACATCACAGAAATGTCTTGTCCGATATGCTGGTAAAGGATATACTGCCTTCAAAAAACCTGTGTCTCCCTGATGTCATGGTTGTCTTTGAGAATGAAGGCCAAACCACAGGACCACAAGTGACACACTTTTAAGTTTAATTTGCATTATTAACATTTTCCCCACCATTTTATTAAGTCTAGACAATCAACAAAATAACATTAAGTCCTAATTCATAGTCTTTGTTGATTTCTAAGGTGTAAATGCTCACACTGAAAATTTAACAATCAGGAGCCAGTATTAGTAGGTTCTGTGACATCCTTGGATTCTAACCACAAGTGTTTGCCTTCTGGCCCATCTGACATATGCAAAATATCCTACTATATGTGGTACTGAACCAAAGTCCTGACCAAATGTTAACCTGCTTGCAACTATATCATGATTTAAGAAATTGGTCTCTGAAATTTTGATCACATGCTCCTATCAGCAAAAGAAGAATTGAACATACAACTATATAGTTGTATGTGTATTTACCTAGAAATTATAAATCTGCATTACTGTACTAATAATTACATGTTATTAAAATAGAGATTTAAAAGGATAAGATAAATTGAAATGGTATTTTATTTATTAACAATACAAAAACCTATTCCTTTTGCAAAAAATATTATTACTAATAATATTTTTAGTGAGAGTAATATTCTACAACAGTTCTGAAAATCTTGGTTTAAAACTTTGCAATATAGTGATTCGAAGATCTAAGTTCCTTTCTGGTTCTAGATTCCATCAATTTCTATTCTTGATTTAAATGATTCGAGAAGATTAAAACGTAATTTACAACTTGGGTCAAAGAGAAAGGTGTTCATCATTAAGCTGTGCTTATTCAATCACAATACTCGATTTTCAACCTCAAAGGTTTTTGTTGAATTTTATTTAATACAGTCTATGTTCCCTGAAGTCAATCACTCAATCTTGAAAGCTAATTGGAAGGCATAGCTTTTTTGATTTTTTCACAAATGGGTTCAAATTCTACTGAAATTTCATTTCAGTTCCAGATGGAAGTCCCCTTTACTTAATTAAAAAAGTCTGTGTATTCTGTAACCATTTCTGGAGTACAATTATTAAAGATTTGCTTCCTATGATCCTGCAAATTCGTAGATCATGGAATTATAGATATCAGAAGCCAACTCCCTCATTTGATGGATGTAGAAACCGAGGCCTGAGGACTTACCCAAGGACACACAGATTATAAGAGTCTCAAATGTTAAATTTCATGTAGGTCTATTTGCATCTTTTCTTGAGATCTACTGGCCTGAATCCTTTTAGGCCCTGAGTGTATAAATTAGTGCTTGTCTTCATGATTAACTTAAATAAGTCCCCATTGGAAAGTGGGGTTAATCTCTCAATAGGAACCTATGAGTAATAGCAAATGTCATAGCACTAACCTGACTGAATGTATTGCTTTGCTCATAAAGGACATTATAGTAAAGTTGCTGCTTGATTGGTTGTAAGAAGACACTTGGGGTGGCTAATTAATTTCAAACTCATTGTAATTAGTACCCAAAAGTCAAATAAAAGGAAACATGCATTATCCTTTCTGTTTTAATTTGCTGCTGGGAAGTGTGTGTGTGTGTGTGTGTGTGTGTGTGTGTGTGTGTGTGCGTGTGTGTATTTATGGTTCCAGGGCAGATTGAAGCAGGAAAAGAGGGACAAAGTATTCAAATGATTTTGAAATTGCTAAGCAAACCAATGAATTGGATTAAGAACCAGAAAGAGAAAATCAAATCTCTGTTTTGCTGGAAAATATAGATGTCTTAATAGTAGACATGGAAACTTTCACAGAACTAATAGTTGGAAGGTGCCTTGCAAGCCATCTCCTACCTAAAAAGAATTCCCACAATAACATGGAAGACTGTTGATCGAACACTTGTCATTCACGTGCATTGTACTGTTTGAGTGACTCACAACAGCAGTGATATTTGCAAGGTCCAGAGAGTTTGTCTCTTACCTCCTGACTGCCACAGGTTCTTAAGCTATGGAAACTTCTAAGCCCATTTTATATTTCAGGGTTCAAAGAGCTTCTCAATATCTTTTGGAGGGCATTTCTCAGGTGGGTTCTACCTTCGACCAGTCTGGTCTAAAAGACTTGAAGAAAAGTACAAAGTTTATCCATATGATAAGAAAGGGGAAAGGATGGCAGTGGGTAGAGCCATTTCAATTTTTAGGGGTCAAATAGGAATTCTATAGACTGAGGCACAACTCAGAACTATCAGCAAGACAGACTTTGATTTCATTTGAATCTATTTCTGACAATAAATAACAGCGTGATCCCGGGAAAGTCATTTAACCTCTGAGTTTTATTTTCCTCATCTGTAAAATGGAACCAATAATAGCATTGACCTCAAAGAATTGTGAGGACCAAATGAGAGGATATGCGTTAAGCCCCTTGCAAACCTTAAAGTGCTACATAAATGTGAGCTATTTTGGTTCTATCCAGTGTTAGAAAATTATGTTTTGATGAAAGTGCTAATAAATACAGTAGTGATTCAGTGAACTGGAGCAAGTATTCACTGCAAACACTACTGTGTAGATTTTTATTGGTATTTACGATTCCATATGTAAACTTTCATTGATTGCCTTTTAAGAAATGGAGGACTGAGTCTCAAACCCAACTAAATATTTATTACTGCTAAACCTTATTCGTGTTTTGGAGACTATACCAGATCTGTACTTTCAGACTTTGAAGTAGAAGGTCAGAGATTTAGAATTTTAAGGAACCTCAGAAGTCATGTAGTCTAAACCTTTCATTTTACAGGTAGGGAAACTGAGGCCCAGAGAAGTTAGGTGACTGATCACTGGTCCTACAGGTATCAAGAAGCAGATTTTGGAATTGAACCAAGGTCCAAATACAGCACTCTTTCCCTCTTCTCGATGATACCAACCTCGATTTGGCTGCTTTTACCAGCAGCTAGGTGGCTCAGTAGCTACAGTGCCAGGCCTGGAATCAGGAAGACCTGAGTTCAAATCCAGCCTTATACACTTACTGACTGTGTGACCCCGGGCAAGTCACTTAACCTCTGTTCCTCTCAACTGGAGATGGAAATGGTAAACCACTCCAATATCTTTGCAAAGAAAATCCCATGGACGGTATGGTTCACAGGATCATGAAGAGTCAGACGTGACTGAAAACAAGCCTAATTTAGGAGAAATCAATCTATCTTCTTAAACAGCATTTCATTCATCTAGGGATATAAGCCTCTGAGGTTTCATGGAGTTCAAATCCTTGATCAATTCAATCTTATGACCCCTGTTCTAATACCATTATTTCCTTCCTATTTTCCTTTTTCATTCCTTTATTCAACCAGTCATTTAGTAAGAATTTACTATATACCAGTCATATGCCAGCCAGCAGAAAATTGTTTCTGTTTTGCTTGGATATATATAAATGTTTTGATAATAATGGGAACATCACTGCCTAGTATATAGGGACAATGGAAGAGACATTTCAGGGAAAAGGATATCATTAGGACCCAGTTGTCAGAAGGTGGATATCAGGTCTTAGGGGCAACGGTCTTCAGGTCACACGGTTAGAGTTCTGGGCCTGAAGTCAGCAAGAACTGAGTTCAAATTTGGCCTCAGACATTTACTACCTGTGTTATCCTAAGCAAGTCACTTAACTTTGTTTGCCTCAGTTTAATTATCTGTAAAATGAGGATACTAGTAACATCTGCTTCCCAGGGTTTTTATGAGGATAAAATGAATATTAAAATAATATTAATTAGTTAAATTCAAACAAAATAATATTGATTAATTTGTAAAGTGCTTTGTAAGTCTTGAAGCACTATTTAAAGATGAGCTGCTGATATTATTGTTTTTGTTGCTGTTGTTATCTTAGGAGATGCCACTTTAAGACATGGGATAACCAGCAATATGCAAAGCTCTCATCTCTTCTTCTAAATGATAGGTTTACTTCATGGATTGATTCTTATCTCCATACCACAGCAAATCAATGATAGGCAATAGCCATGGATTCCTTAGGAAGAGGGCAGGGTCTTCTTCCTCAGTCGGCTTTCCACCTCAGTTCTTACTGTTGTTGGAAACAGGCCAGTGATGTCCAAATTACAACAGGCATGAGACATGCAAGTCTTCTGCTATGGAGTATTACCAAAAGGGGGTGTTAGGAGCAGGTAGGTTCAAAGTAGAGACAACTTGACAAAAGAGAGTCTAAGTTCATAATCCCTGAGTTTTTTTTTTTTTAGACTATCACAATGTTAGTCGTCCTTGTTGTGAGAAATCTACAGATTTGATAAGAATCTATAAGAATTTATGACTTCATTATTAATAAAAAAGTAAATATTAAACAGGATAAGATTATATACAAAGAAGTGGATTATGACATTTACGCCACCTTATAGATTGACATCAATTAATTTATCAACCATGCTATTTTAGGATATCTTGAAGAAACTAGGCATATTTTGTATGGAATATTGCTGCCTTTGGTGGGGGAGAGGATAATATCAAAAGAGATAAAGAAATAGTTCTCAAAAGAAGGAATACAAATGATCAACAACTACTTGAAAGAATATTTCCCAATCACTATTATAAAAATCCAAATTAAACCCACTCTGGGGAATGATTTCACCAGTCAAATGAAAAAAGAGTCAAAGGTGGAAAAGATTTGAAGGAAGGCAGATAATGGACATGATTTCACTGCTGGTGCAGCTATGAATTGGCTCAGCCCTTCTAGAAATCAACTTGGAATATACAAAAAAGAAATGATCCTAATTTATATTCTTTTATCTAAATATCTCACTACTGGGACTATACCTGAATCAATTGATTAATCAAGCAATAGACAAGCATTTATTAAGTGCGTGCTATGTACCAGGAAGGGTAGTTAGGTGGCACGGTGGATAGAGTGCCAGGCCTGGAGTCAGGAGGACTTGACTTCTTGAGTTCAAATCTGTTTGCAGACACTTACAAACTGTGTGATTTTGAGCAACTCACTTAACATTATTTGCCTCCATTTCCTCATCTGTAAAAAGAACTGGAGAAGGAAATGGCAAAATATTCTAGTATCTTTGCCAAAACAAAACAAAACAAAACAAAACAAAACAAAACAAAACAAACAAACAAGGCTCACAAAGAGTTGGACATGACTGAAATGACTGAACAGCAACAAAAAACAAAAGATACCAGGAACTATACTAAGCACTGAGAAAATAAAACAAAAATAGTCTCTTCCATCTAGAAGCTTTCATTTGGAAAGACAACTTTTTTTGCATACATACATACATATGCATAATATAAAATACATGTATATGAATGTATGTGTGCATACATACATACAATACAGGCATATGTAGCTAGGTGGTACAGTGGATAGAATTTTGGGTCTTGAGTCAGGAAGACCTGAGTTCAAATCTGGCATTAAACACTAACTGCATGACCTGGGGCGAGTCATTTAACTTCTATCTCCCTTAGCACCTACCTCCTAGGGCTGTTGTAAAGATCAAATGAGATAATATTTGTAAAGCACCTCCCATATAGTAAGCTTTGTATATAATACAATAATTATAATTTATATTATAAATTATGAAAAAGCATGCATTATAATTAAGCTCTGATTATAAATTTAATTATAATTATATTAGCATATAGTAGATAATATAACATATAAGAATTATATATCATATGCTTATAATTATATATTAATTTTATAATTATTTGCCATTTAATAAAATGTATAATAAAATATAAATAAATATATATTTATGTATTTATATATAAATATATAATAAATAATGTTTGAATATCTACATAATGAAATAATTATATATGATAAAATGACATCAAATATTTATGATAAGGTAGTTATACTATATTATAATTTATTATAAATAAAATCTACTATATGCTAGGCCCTATGCTGAGTGTTTTATAAATATTATCTATATAAATACTATATATTATATTATATCATATATTTATGTGTATGCATACATATGTATATACACATATTTACTATGTGCATATACACATTCACGCACATGTATGGATATATGTATGAATCCAAGTCAGCCTTGGAAGGAGTGGTATTTGTAGCTCAGAAGATTAGAAAAGGATTCATAAAGAAATTAGTGCTTAAGATGAGTCCTGAAGTAAACAAGTTTTTCCAAGAGGCAGAGATGAGGAAGGAATACCTAACGTAGGCTACTGACAGCAAGAAAAGACCCGCATATTTTTGTACAAAAATATACGAATACCATTATTTATGATATTAAGACCTGCTACCAAATACATGCTCAATGACTAGGGAATGGGTGAAGATGCTATTGTGTATGAATGTAAAAGGATGTTAATGCATCAAATAGAATGGAAGATATTAATAATTCGGGGAAACTTGCAAAGACATTTAGGATACAGAGAGAAGGAAATAGAGTTCAAATGACTATAGCAATGTAAACAAAATCAGTATTGGGAGACAACAAAATGTCAAATACAGTAGATCATGTTGGTATCACACCTCAAAACTAAAACCCACGCCCCTGCTTTCTACTAATACTTAATAAATTAAAAATGGAGTGACACGCATGTGCCATAATCAAACTATTAGGTGGTTTTGCTTTATTGTTTTGGGGGAATGTACTTTGTAGTGGGGCACAGTACAGAAAGTATATTATTTCAAACAAAAAAGGATCAATTAAGTATTTTAAATTTAAAAATAAAAATTGAGGCTTAGAAAGCACACCACAGCATCTTAAATTATTTGAATTACTATCACTTGGAAGAAGTATAAAAGTTGCTCCATTTGGCTCTAGAGGTCAGAAACCGAACTAATATATAGAAATTGAAAAGAAATAGATTTAGGTTCAATGTCAGGAGGAACTAACAATTAGAGATATCTAAAATTGGAATGCATTCTCTTTGGAAGGAGTGGATTTCCTCTCTACTAGAGGTTGTCAATCAAGGGCTAGATAATCCTTTGTCACGGACATCAGTTTGAGGCTAGGGGGGTTTTGTGGTAGATGTATAAGTGGTTATTTTTAAAGTAATATACCTCGCAAACCTTCACTGATGGGCTTCATATCAACCATCAGTCAGTAGACTTAATTAGTTTTAAGGAAAGAGATTTGCTGAGATTATAAAGTAAAAACTGTAGCTAAAATGTATTTCCCCAACATACTTGGGGTACATTTTCTCACAAATACACATAGCATTAAAGGACAGAGTAGGCTTAAATTTGAGTACAAAATTATGTATAGCACTATTGAGGAAAATGTGTGACATACATGTGTGCAAAGGAAACTCATAACTCCATGGTACTGTAGGACCTTTAAATCCTTTCTTTCTTTTCTTTTTTTTTTTTTTTTTTTAGATCAAGTTCTCATCCAGCCTCCCAATGTATGTGGCATATGTGCTTGTTCTTAGCAGCAATAAAAAGTATTATTTCCATTCTGAAATTTTATGTATACACACATATATACATACGCACACTATATACACACATGTATGAATGAGTTTATATGTGTGTATATGCATATATAAAATCTCTGGATCTTCCTTTTAGCTCTGAATTATATTTGGTCTGACAGCTAGTAATGTGGCCCAACTTTCAGTCAAGCTCACTCAGCAGTGGTTAGCCACAGCAATTGAGTGTTGGAAAGCTACTTTTTTTATTTAGATATTTCTCAGTGTAAAGGGAGAATAACTAATTTTCAGTTGTGGGTTTTATTTTTTGATTGAGAAATCCTATCTCATGGCAATAAATATATGAGAGAAATGATCAGTAGTGCCCAGTGGGTTCTCCTGCGTCCTGGGGAGCTTTACTCATAGAATATTAGAGTAGAGAGAGGACTGGACTTTGAGGCAGGAGGTCAGATCGAAATCTTAATTTGATAGTTCATCTAAAGGATGTGAACTGAGGAATGTATTTTTTTTTATTATTTAAATCCAGCTTTCATATACTTTTGACATCATTAACTACATTTTGACTGCAGAAATAATACTAATGATATCATTTCCAAATCATTTCTATCACAAGATAGAATGTTTTAATATCCATGGGACAAGCTGAGTTGGAAGAGCCCTAAGAAGTATTCTAGTCCCACATATTCTTGAAGTGGAATCTCCTTTCTATAACCTCCCCAATGGGTCTTTGTTTAGCATTACTTTTATTCTCTTCACTATAGTGATCATTATCTATCACATTGTAGCACATGGTGTCTCATTGGTGTTGAACAGAATAATAACTCCTGTTATCAATAAGGTTTTCAAAGCACTTTGTTCACAACCACCCTGTGAGATTGATAGTATGAGTATTATGTGTCCCATTTTACAGATGAATCAACATAGAGGTTAAGTGACTTGTCAAAGGTGACACAGCTAATGAATGTTTAGGGAAGGATTCTAAGCAAGGTCCCTTGCCTCTAGATGCATTTCACACAGTCTCTACAGAAAACAAAGAGGTCATGTGTTTAGCAGGATATTGGTAAAAGATTCTAAGGCAACTATTCTCACGCTGTTGTCTGGTGATCCCTGGAATTCCTTAAGACCTTTTCAGGAGGTCTGGAAGGTCAAAACCATTTTTATAGTAATACTAAGATATTTAAATTCCCAATGGGTTATCAATATCTATAACCCATGTAAGCAAAAACTCTTGGGGTGGGGCTTTCAATAAGTTTTAAAATTGTAAAGGGATTATGAGACCAAAAAGCTAAAAAAAAATTGCTGTTCTACAGGGTCCTTCAAAAAGAGGTTGAGGAGGAAGAATAAAACTGCCATATAGACAAACCATTTAAATGTAATCACTAAAACAACAACCTCTTCTCCACAACAATGTTAGTAACTGGCAATGTCAAAAACAGTAGTTGTGGAAAAGTATTTCAAGAAGTTGACTTTAGCTTAAACATGAACAGGCTTGAGTAAAAGAGTGTTGTTACCTACACCTTTGGATACTGACTTATTCTGTTCCAAAATGTTGTCTGTTGAGTTATGGACCTTTGATGAAATTGCTCAATAATTTCTGATCCCCAGTGCTACTTCAATATAACTATTTCAAATTAATTGCTTTCTTGAACATGTAGACCAATATAGTCTTAATATTTAACATATGAAATAGAACATTAATGATGATTTTACAGTATTTCCCCCCCAGATGTTCCCATTTCAGCTTTAAATATAACACTCTCAAGAAGTACTAGGCAGCTGTATGTATTAAAATTTTTTATAAGCAGTTTCTTTTTCCAGATGCTGACTACTTTTAAAAGTTAAATATGATTAAAAAAGCTTTTTTTTTGTGGTCACTGAGTGCCCTTTAATAGGCAATATTAAAAAAAAAGGCTATTTTTTTCAGCCACTGATCAGCTCTTATTGTTAAATATTTTCCCTTCATAAATATTTGCTTTTCTTTGGGCTGTATAGGCAATAATTTCTTTTAAAAACTCATTCAGAAATTTAAAGTAAGAGAAAAAGGACTCTTTTTAAAACCACCTATAGGGCTTAACAGTAACAATTTAGAAAATACCACAATGAACCAAATTGTTGTAAGCATAGTCTTGGATTAAATAGACATTTCAAAATTCTGCAGCTTCAGCTACTGAGGATCTATTAAGAAGGGACAATGCAAAATATATTTATAGGTAAAATGATATTATTTACAGCAGACTCTGTAGCAGACCATCTTTGATGTCACTAAAATTGCTTGAACTTACCAAAAATTTGTCTAAGGAGCTATACAAAATCATCAACTTCTGGAAGGCTATGCTTATTTAGAGGATGCTAGAGGAAAGAATTATGCACAATAGCACGTCTAGAGTACCCCAGGAGAGATAGGATGGCACCAATAATGTGGTAAGCCAATGAAATCTGGTAGGTTTAATTCATTTCCTGGTTGCCCATGAAAGGAAAAGGCCTGAATGAAAGAAAAATATCTTCAAATCATTTCTTATCAGTAGAATCATAGTGATGATCATAAATTTAGAACTTTAAGGAAACTTGGAGTCCATGTTACTAGTCAGTTTAAAAGGAATTAACCCAAGTCACATTTTGCATGGTGCTGTACCACTTTGAATAGGATTTTAATAGTCATAGAGATGTAACTAAGCTATGTGAAGAAACTAGAATCACACATAATTTTGAAAATTATAGATAGAAATATGGACATATGTGTATATATGTATATATACATATATATGAATCTACAATACATATGTATATATACATACATATGTACGTATGCATACACACAGTATGTATACATATACACATACATATGTATGTATATGTGTGTATGTATACGTATATGTATGTGTGTGTGTGTGTCTGTGTGTGTATAGTCCTAGGCATGAGGCACAGAGGTACAGCAATGAATTGCACCCTGAGCCTGGAGTCAGAAAGACCCATGTTCAAATGCAGCTGTAGATACTTATTAGCTAAGTGACTCTGGTGGCTATAAGTTGCCTCAACTCTAAATTGGAGATAGTAACAGCACCTACCTCGTAGGGTTGTTGTGAGGGTTAAGATAATGTATGGAAAGTACTCAGCATAGAGTCTGGAATATAGTAGGCATTATATAAACGTTTATTTCCTTCCTTGCCTGTCCCTGTAGCTGTAACTATTGATTTATACAGAGCTAAAGTTAGAGATGAAAACAGAGTTAGAGTTACAGAGATGACACAATGTAGTTGATAGAGTACCAGCCTTGGAATCAGGAAGGCCTGGGTTCCAGTTCCCCGTTTTGACACATACAGGCTTTGTGATCCTGGGCAAATCACTTAAACATTTAATCCTTCAGGACATGCTGTATGACCAGAAATTTCAGAGAAAGTACTAACTGGTGCCAGGAGAGGAAGATTCCTCAAGAACAGTTCTCTATGCCAATGAAATCACAGGCCCAGTCTCATCCCATTAGATGTGGGTGATTTGACAAGGCAGCTGGTCTAGTGGATAGAGACCCGGCCTCAGAATCAGGAAGACCTACACTGATACATACTGACAGTGGTACCCTGGTCGAGACACTTAATTTCTCAGTGCATCAAGCAACTTAAATTAGAAGTTGCAGAACAATTAAGGATTAGTAGAGACATTTCTTCAACAGGATCTCCCTATATTTATGAACTCCTTACCTAGATATGTAAATATGTATAAACACACACACACATATACATATATGTACACAAAATGTGTACACAGTCACATATGTGTGCATGTATGCAACAATATTTATCCGTGCACACACGCACATACACAATGTGCACATCAACACATACAGGCGCACCACACACACACTCATACAAGTGTACATGCATGAATACATGCATGTCAACATATATGTACATATAAATAAACGTGCATATGCATATACACACATGTACACACATACATATGCATGCACACACATATCTATATCTATATCTATATCATCTATATCTATATCTATATCTATATATTCGGCTTGTTAGGGGTGCTTAACTTTTTTTTATGTTGTGGACCCTTGGCAGTCTAGTGAAACCTATAGACCTTTTCGCAGAACAATATTTTTAAATGTTTAGACAAATGTTTTAAATGTTTAGATAAAATACATAGGATTATAAAGGAAACCAATTATATTGAAATGTGGTTATCAAATATTTTTTTAAAGTTTATAGGCCTTAGGTTAAGAAACTCAGATATAGATAATAATTTCTAAAAATATGAGATCAGATGTAATTGTATAAATGCATGAAGATGTGATTTGTATGGTAGAGGACAGTATGCCCATATACTATTTTAAATATACACTATCCCTCTGTTTGTTAGAACTCCTTCTCTCCTGAAATCATCAAATTATCTTTTATGTACTCATCTATTTATAGCTCCTATTATCTAAGTACAGGGTGATCTCCTTTGGGCAGGGGCTGTTTTTCATTTAGTCTTTGTTTCCCCTGTGCCTAGCACACCTAATAAATGCTTATAGGATAAATGCTTATTCGATTTGATTGGAAATTTTGAGACAATATGAGCAACACTATGTTGTATAAAATACTTTTGTGCTCCAGATATTTGATGTACGGCTTTACTATGTAATATATATTTGTTTTATTTCAGTTGCTTTTTTTTGGGTGCTGTTTTTTAGTTCTATGGCTATGATTATATCAATATTTCTGTTATAAAGCAAATCCCTTTCTTAAGAGGTTTATAGCTCAACTCCACAGAACCACCATGTTTTCTGTGCTCGGGGTAAAATGTCAAAATAATTTAAATGCAAATGTTATTTTAAACTTTATTTCATTCCTACAGAGCAGAACAGGGTCTGTTGGAAATGTCTGATGTTTAATCAGATAGAGACACAAACAATAATGGAGTGGACGTGTATTCAAATAAATAAAAGATTCCTTTAACAAGTCACAAAATTAAATTAAATCCATAATAAGAGATATTTCTAACCAATAAAGAATATCTTTATATTCAAGGAAATGTGGAAAGACTTGGTGGTCATGCCATGACCTTTAAAATGATACTGGCACATGTTCTAGCAACTTTTATCAAAAAAAAAGAAATAATTCTTTTCTACATAGAATCTTAACAGAACTGTATATGGCAGTACTAATTACACAGGAATAATTCTATAAAGACTTGATGAATAAAGCTCTATTCTTCAAAACTATGATCTCAACTCATTTTCATGTAAATTTTTAATAACTAAATGGAGGTTAGAATAGTGGTTGGAAAGAAATTGTATCTGGATTCAGAGAAGCTGGGTTGAAATCCTGACTTTGTTACTTATTACTTCTGTGACTATGGAACAAATCACTCAATCTATCTGGGCCTTAGTTTTCCCATGTGTAAAGTGATGAGACTGGATTGTTGAGGATTCTTTCAGCTCTTGAATTTAAAAAAAAATTCTTTTACAAGACCTTACTTTTTTGGTGGTAGTAGATTGTCCACTTGTATTATTTATAGTTTTGCTACCTCTTTTCTCTTAGGAAGGTTGCAGTATTACTATACTTAGAATCAATATGTCTAGGTTCTATTTTTAGCTCTACCTTTAATTAATCATACTGTCTTGGCAGGGGAGGGGAACCTGTGACTTCAAGGCCACATATGGCCCTCTAGGTCCTCAAGTGCAGCCCTTTGACTGAATCCAAACTTCATAGAACAAATCCCCTTAATAAAAAGGATTTGTTCTGTAAAACTTGGACTCAGTGAAAAGGCTGCACCTAAAGATCTAGAAGGTCACATGTGGTTTCAAGGCCCCAGGTTCCCATCCTCTGGCTTGGGTAAATCATTTCATCTTTTTGGGGCTCAGTTCATCTATTTACTGGAAGGAATCCTTCCTATACACAAAATCTGGCATTATAGTTAGTGAAAATGTTTGAAATGGATGTATGGTAGAAAGAAAGCAAAAGGTTTCAAATAAGGAAAACAACTTCTCTTCCTTCAATAATTTATTTCCTGACTTTATGTCACAAAATTCAAGCCATATACACAAACTCACAAAAAAGACACACATGCATATATATGTATATATATATACACATCTATGTACCTATGTATATACTCACACCTCTCTCTCTCTCTCTCCCTCCCTCTCTCTCTCTCTCTATCTATGTATCTATAGTCTACATAGCCCCAGAATCTTCATACACCTGGCTTATGCAGAGGCATTGAGGAATTCTTACTGAAGGGCAAGCCACAAGTTGAACTGATGCTGCATGTGGGATTAATGCAACTGTGGTTGGCTCAATAGTAGCCTCTAAAAGTGGTAAAGATAATTTCAACCATCTGTACCAACTACTCTTCCATGTATGATATTTTTCCATGCTATAAAACTAGTCTGTACTTTTCTAACTTGAATATTACTACCCTGTAAGTGAATATTTTCTCATTAGAATAAGGGCTGATGCTTGGCAACATGGGGGAACCAGCAATTTTCGTCTTTATCTGCCTTCTGTACCACATTCATTTGCCACAGGATCATAGATTTTGAGCTGGAAGCCACTTTAAATGTTCACTAGTCAATTTCCCTCATTTGATATATGATGAAATCAAAGCTCAGTGAATTTAAATTATTTCCTTAATCTCATACAATGGTAGAGGTGGAATTTGAAGTTAGGTTCCTCTGACTTCAAATACAGTATTCTTTTCACTATGTCCATGATTCAACTTGTCCTCCCCTTTCTTTCTTTTTTGTTTGTTTCTTTGTTCATTTCATCTGTAGTGTTATTTTCAACATTTTTTTTAATTTACTGGAGACAACTAGGTGTACTAGATCAAGTCGAAGTGGCCTCATTGTCAAAGATATAGACCAATATCACACAGGATTTGAAGATATGCACAATATCCACATCAATGATATGAGGGAACTGTTAATTCCTAGCAGTATAAGTATTACCTCTTTAGGACTTATCCTGGTTGCAGGGTACATACTCGAAATATGATATGACCTTCTCTTTTGGAGATACTCTGCATTGACAATTGATGGGGGGGGGTCATTAGCAGGTTAAAAGGGATTCCACTCTATTAAGACTTAAGTTATTGGTAGAAGAAAAAAAAAAGAATGAAAGAAAAAGCTTAGGAAATTTCTGAGGAGTGTAACTAGCTTTTCCCCAGACTATAACATTAATTTAGAAATCAATAAAACTCAATCTCTTTCAGAATCACTGATAGAATAAGCCAGCATGAAGATAAATTAATCCAGATGGTCTTAATTGTGTATCAGTTGTACCAGTATTGGACCATACTGGACAATCTAATGTAGTATGTGTTATGGTTTTGTTGTTTTTGTTTTTGTTTTTGTTTTTTTTTTTAATCAGGAGAGGACCAGGAGGTTGTGGGTGCTTCATTCTTCTCTAAGTGACAGAGTAAAAGTGTTTGGCAAGAATCACACAAAGGATCATTCAATAGATTTCCTCTTTGCTCAGGTCTGGGTTATAATATTGTCCATCACCTCCAGGAGAAATCCCCCAATTGTGGAGAATTGTGAATTGTCTTTGTGAGGTGGATAAATGACCTTTGAACACCAAACTCATGAGAGCAAAAACAAGTTGGAAATTCTAGCCTGTATTTCTAATGCTGAAATACTGGGACATTAACCTCCCACATTTCTTTTCTTTTCTTTTCTTTTCTTCCTTCCTTCCTTCCTTCCTTCCTTCCTTCCTTCCTTCCTTCCTTCCTTCCTTCCTTCCTTCCTTCCTTCCTTCCTTTCTTTCTTTCTTTCTTTCTTTCTTTCTTTCTTTCTTTCTTTCTTTCTTT
>NW_020954652.1:9979117-9996238 GCF_900497805.2 Vombatus ursinus
TTTCTTTCTTTCTTTCTTTCTTTCTTTCTTTCTTTCTTTCTTTCTTTTTTCAATTCCTGTTTCTTTCGTGTTCTGCTTTTAACCACATTGCAAAAAGGTAATAGCCATATTCCCTAGAGAATATATTTTTAAAAGTCAGGAAATATGAAACACTGCATGAAGAATAGTGCTATGGAAATCATTTTGAGGCGTGATGCTGACAAAAGCAGGACATTTGAAATATATATTTTATCATCTATAATTCACATTAAATAAGAACCCAGTTTGGAGTGAGAAAATGACAGTATTACACTCTTCATGTCAGCTCTGAATGTCCAGGTTGTTGTAGAACAAGGCAGCATCATTTATTTCTTTTTTATTTGGTGCGTCTCTTATTTAGTTTTTCAAGTGGGAGCAGCAGGTATTTTTCTTCTGATTCACTTAAATAGCCAGTTGACATGAGATGAGAAGTAATAACTTTTAAAAAATATTCAAAAGGAGGAAACATTTTACAGAAGCAATCTTCATTTATATACAGTAGATGATGAAATGTTGGCATGAAAAGTTCTGTCACCAGGAACTTGGATGGATGGGGGAAAGGGCGCCATGTTTTGGGGAAGTGAATTTCTTGGCTATACAATGCTCAATGAATTATGCTATGTTAGGGCATAAATGCATTTAAATTTTTAGAATAAATAATAATAGCTAACAATAACTAATGTTTATATGGTGCTTACTATGTGCCAAGCACTGTGCTAAGTGCTTTACAATTATTATCTTATTTGATCCCCACAACAACCTTGGAAGGTAGGAGCTATTATTATCTCATTTTATAGATGATGAAAATGAGGCAAACAGAAGTTAAGTGACTTGCTTAGGGTCTCACAGCTACTAAACATCTCAGGCCAGATTTGAACTTGTCTTATTGACTCCAGGCACAGAACTCTAATCATTGTGCCATCTAGTTTCCTGAATCAAGAAAAAATCCTTCATATATTCATTCACTCGTTAATTCAACAGAATTGATTAAACACTTAATGAGTGCCAAGCCTGGGTTAGTCCATCTTTGTCCTAAGCAGTGATTCATTGATCACCTACCATGTATAAGATACTCTGCTAGGTATGGAGGAGACGATGAGTTCCAAGTCAGTGTCTTGCCTAGAAGAATTTACTATTTCAGAAATTCTAAAGGAGATAGAAGAATGTCTCTGAACTCATGGATCTTATAATCTAGTTGGGAATTAATAGAACCTTAGAGTTCAAATGATATTCAGAGGGCACTTGAGCCATTACCCGGAGATGAATGTTAGTGGGGATTTAAAAACATTGAGTATCAGCAACTTTTTTTTTCATGAAATTTAGCAGTGAAAGAGAGAGAGGTGAAATAATACTTAGATTAGCTTGAATAAACAAAGGAACACTTTTTTAATTTGTAAAGTTCTGGGAGATCTGAGAATGTTCATAGGATGATAAAAAGGAGCCAGTGGCAAACAATTGATAATGCTTGAGGGAAGAAATGACTGCTAAAGCAAAGTTCTGGAGAAAACAGGAGAGAAATAGATGAAGGATAGCATTAACCTTGTTCAGGCATAAGAATTCCTCTTCTGTCGCCTGAGGGAGGGAGGACAGAATCTATGAACGTACAGAACTTTAAAAATACTTTATTGATATTTTACATTATTGTCTTTCCCTTCCCAATATAATATCTTGTAATAATGAAAAACAATTATATAAAGTTAAGATTATGTCTGACAACATATATATTTATATACACATATATATGTATATATGCACATATGTGTACACATACACATATATTCACATACTCATATCTATACATATATTATATGTAACCATAATTTTACATATCTATCTATTTATTTCTGGACCCATAGTCCCCCACCTCTCTATAGAAGGGGAGAAAAAAAATTTCATTAGGTTTCTATAAACAACCGGAATTTTGATGTCTTTTAATTTTGTTTTCCTTTACAGCATTGTCATCATGCATATTATCCTCTTGGGTTAATTGTCTTCACTCTAAATAGGTCCATACATGACTTCTTAGATTCTTAAGGTTATTTTTATGGCACAAATATATTAAATTAAATTATATATCACAACTTGTTCAGTCATTCCTCAATCACCCCAGTTCTTCAAAATTTTTTGATACCTAATAATGTGCTCCTATATATTTTTTTTCATGCACTTGAGATCTTTGTTTCTCACATTGGCATCTTTGGCTGTGTCAAAGGTTATGAACAATTTAGTAACTTGTCTTCATCATTCTATCTTGTTTTTCAGAACTTTTAGACCAATGCATAACTTTCCCAATAGTGTGTTTGCTTGTTTGTTTTCTGACAGCCCTTCCAACATTGGCTTACCATTTCTTATCCTCTGGCTTCAATCTTCTGAATGAAATAGAAGGATAGTTTCTATAATAACTGTTAGGGGCAAAGGTGTGATTGGGTCTAAGAAAAGAGAAGAAAAGGCTTGGGGATGCCATCACAGGGAATGATATCAGAACTTGATAAACCCATAATAAAATAGTTATAGAGCAGCATGAAGGGCTCAGCTGGTTGAGGTTATGCATGAATTCAGAGTATGTGAAATCAGCCATATCTTGTGAATTTGTCTTTTGAAACTCAGAAGCCTTAGTTTATGGGTGGAGAAAAAACATGATAGGGATTACTGAAGGATGGACATTTCCAGTCTAGGAATATTAGAAAATTATAGAGCAAGAATTTAGAAGGGAAAAACATTAAAATGACACACTGTATGTTCAGGACTATGTATGTAAACAAGAGTAGATCAGATGGAGTAGGATCAAATTATCCCTGATTTAGAGCTGGAAGGGACCTCAGAGACCATCTAATTCAACCTCCTTATTTTAGAGACAAAGAAACTGAGTCCCAGAGAGGTTAATTGACTAAATTTAAATTCAAGTCTTCCTGATTCCAAGTACGATGCTCTACTCTCTGTGCCATGCTGCCTCCCAAGGTCTTGGTTGTAGGGGGTCAAGAAATCCTAGGTCATCACAAAGGCAAAGTGTGAATTTAATATGAGTATACTATAGGTATAGTAGGTAGAAAAATAGAAGGCTGTGATTGGAGGGTGGAATTGAAGAGTTCTGAATTTTGGAAGCAGTATGGTTCTGAAAGACATTGAGGTCTAAGATATGACTGAAGCTAAGTGGAGAAGTATGTCATTGGAGTTGAATAGATTGAGCAACCTCAGATGGTCAAATTCTCAAATGGATCTTCAACATGAATACTGAAGTCCTTTGGTATAATGTCAGGGGATGTGAAGGAGAGAAAGAAGAAATCCATAAGGAAGTTGTAAGAATGACCTTTGACATGGTATCAACAAGGATGAGTAATGAGATGAGGTATGAGCAAACAGAATGACTTTTATTTACTCATTCATTTATTTATTTGTTTATTTATTTTTTTTGTGAGGCATTCGGGGTTAAGTGACTTGCCCAAGGTCACACAGCTAGTACATGTCAAGTGTTTGGTCTGAGGTCGGATTTGAACTCAGGTCCTCCTGACTTCAGGGCCGGTGCTCCATCCACTGCACCACCTAGCTGCCCCCAGAATGACTTTTAAAAGAAGAAAGATCTTTGAGGGATGGCTATATAGGAATGATCAGGAAATAGTAGTATATTCTCCCCTGTCCCTGGCCCTGTGAGTTGAGGCTAGTGAAAGAAGTCTTGGCCTTCAATGGAAAGGAATATAAAGGATGTGATGTATTCAAAAGAGAGTCAAGTTTTCAGTGGAAGGAATGGTACCTAAAATGGTTGAGGTTTTTGAAGATATATTGAGATTTCAAAGGGCATAGTAGAATGGGTTGGAAAATGGTGAGAGTGGGTTGGAGTGTCTAGGGTGGTATGAGATTGCTTAGAATGCTATGAGGATATTTGAATGGGGAAATATGGTTGGCAGATACTGGGCATCTAGTAAGAGGTAGGTAGGTTGGTTTGTCATGCTTCATTAATTGAGGCCTTTGAAAATTAATCAGCCCCAGAGATCCAAATAGAATTTGAAACATTGCTCCTTTGATCTGCAGCCTACATCTATCTATCTATCTATCTATCTATCTATCTATCTATCTATCTATCTATCTATCTATCTATCTATCTATCTATCTAATAGAGCTTGTTTCCCAGGCATCCTTTGCTTCTCAATGGAGATAAGGCTAGAGACTTTGAGGTTCCAGGTATGTGTGGTAAGGCTACCAATGTACATCATCATTATCATTATCATCATAGCTAGCATGAGCATAGTGCTCTAAGATTTGCAATTATCTCATATGAATCCCACAACAACCCTGAGAGGTAGGTGCTAGTCTTATCCCTATATTATAGATAAGGAAACTCAGGTAGATAGATGTTAAGTGACTTGCCTAGGGTCACACAACTAGTAAGTATTTGATACAGGATGCGAACTCAGATCTTCTGGATTCCAAGTCTTGTTCTCCAGCCAGTGCACCATCTAGCTACTTAATGCCTGCTCTATGTTTTGGAGCAACAAGAATACTGCTCTGATGGCAGAGTTCTGTGAGATTTGAGGACCTCTGACTATCCTTTTCACACACCTTTGTGAATCTTGATTCTGTCATCCTGTTGTGTTAGCTGTTTTCCAGCCTTGTATTATCTGCTCTGGTCCCCCAAGTTATCGACACTTGTCAAATATGAAAGATTAAAAGTTTATATGTCAACCTTAAAGTGATGAAAAATGTGAGCTATGATTTATTACATTTACCAGATCCAATCAAGGAAATATAAACAATATGGTATGGGAATGAAAAATAAATAAAAGATCTGTGGTGTAAGAAGAAGATTGAACTTGGAGTTACAGAATCTGAATTCAAATACCAGCTCTGTCACTTAATTCCTGGGTGAACGTCACCCCTGTGGGCCTTAGTCTCTTTATCTTTAAAATGTGTATTTTATACATAGAGATTCTCTCTCTCTCTCTCTCTCTCTCTCTCTCTCTCTCTCTCTCTCTCTCCCTCCATATCTATCTATATATTTATCTACCTACCTTTATCATCATCATCACTTTTCTGTCTGCCTACCTATCTATATATTCCTGTTTTCATCCATCCTGTTAGGTGTAGGTATCTTATATTGCTGTGTCAACATATCAATGATTTAAATTATGACATTTCTGAATTTATGGGAAATAACAAATGAAAATTCTCTTCTGAAATCATAAGAAAAAAGGAAAAATGTAAACATCTTATTTACCAACATTTACTATGCAACAATTTAGAATTTGTAGCCAATAACACCTTAATGTTTGTGGTTAAAGTTACTATGGTTGTGTCATATTATGCACAAAACTATTTTCTCCCTCATGTGAAATTAAACAAACATCTTTCATGGTTTTTGTAAACCAAAATACATCCTTCTGGTCACTTGGTTTACAAATTTTGGATTGTATTTATTGAAATGTAGCATTCTGTTAGCTTATACCTCAATTGTATTTTGGGTTAGTTTTTCCACTTTCATGCCTCGTATAGACTGTGGATTTCATTTCACACAAGGAATTACTAATTAAGTGTGGAAACAAAGAAACAAGAAATTTTCCATATTAACTGTCTGAGTTAGGCAGCTAAGCAGTTGGGAGCTCTCAGATACCCTGACCTATTGTGTGGACCTCTTCCCAGCATAGAGAGCTAAGCAGTAGGGCCAAAGGGTTAGGAGGATACCATGGAAAAAAGCCAGATAGCAGAAATGAATTAGATAGACATGACAGATCATAAAGGCATGTTCCTCCTGGTGTAATTTGGCTATCCCTCAAGCAAGAAGAGAGTGAGAAGCAATAGAGACAAAATTTACATCCCTTGAATGGGACCTTGTCATATGGGATTGCTATTACAATGATAGAGTTCTTTCCACTGAGTTCTTTCTATAGTTTTTCACTCCCATACCTGATCTTATGGCTCTCTTTGGAGGCATGACCATTCCGAGACTATAGTCCACAGGCAGGACTATATCCATAGTCAAATTGTCCCCTAAGCTACCAACCCATTTTCCAGTGGGGTCCTTCTTCTCTGCTCCATCATGTCTTATGTCTCTCAAATGAATTTGACCCAGATATAATCCCAGTTATCATTGATGTCTTACAGAAGGGGAATTTCTGGCACAATTCAGAAATACCATGTAAAGATGATGGAGAATTCTGTTAACTGATAATGTGCAATAGAAGAACTCAAAGAGATGTTATAACCCTAATGAAGTGATAAGTTTGGGCAAATCGCAGAAGCAGCATCAGGGGAGATTTTGTAGACACTAGAGCTGTAAGTAGGGGGCCTGCCATTGTGATTTGCCAGAATCTGGGCCTTTGAAAATTAAAAAAAGTTTCAAAAATAATAAAGAAAGCCAATTTTTTGTCCAGTAGTTATTAAAAATGGGGGGTAAAATAAGGTGAGCCAGGTACTTAGATTTTATATACTTTTATATCTCACTTAAAATGACATTTGCTGTTATAATTTATATATTTATGTTGCTAAGTAGTATTCAAGTCACATTTAATTACTTGTGACAAATCTGAGAGGACAGGTAGGTTCAACAGAGGGAGGGCCACATTTGGAATCAAGGGCCTGGGTTGGGGTCCCAGATCTGACACTTTAATGCCTCCTTGGCCTTGGAAAAATCACATGATCTTTTGAGTCTTCAATTTCCATATCTATAAAATTAGAGAGCTATACTGAAAAAATACTTCTAATATTTCTGTCTCCTTCTAGCTTTAATTCTACTGGGATATATGTTCATTTGTGGATGTGTATTTGTGTGTATGCGTGTGTGTATCTGTCTGCCTGTCTGCCTCTCTGTCTGAATGGCAGCATGGCCTAGTGGATAGGGAGATGCCTTTGGTCAGAAAGATCTAGATTCAAGTTCTGCCCCTGACAAATACTGACTCTATGACCCTGGATAGGCTTTGCTAGTAATTTAGAGTCTCAGTGCTCTAGACAGCTCTGTTAAGGCTACAAACTGCAAAGAAGTTGCTGATCTGCATTGGGTAGAAGACGTTTCTGCACCAGGCAAGTGCCTACATCAACAAATCCACATACATGCACACAAATACGTGGGTGTACATGATATGTGCTACCATATTGGTCATCATTTATGTGCTTAACAACATTAGCACTAGAAAGAGGAAAAAGGACCTATGTGTCCTTTCAGTATATTTACTATTGCTCTTTTCATAGGAGCCAAAGATTGGAAACTAAGAATGTTTCTTCCTATTGAAGAATGGCTAAATAAATTGTGGTACTTGAATATAATGAACTATTATTGTACAATAAAAAATGATCAAATGGATAATTTCACAGGAAACTGTGAAACTCCTCTCTTCTTTTCTCCTCTCCTCTCCACTACTCTCCTCTCTTCCCCTCTCCTCTCTTCCCTTCCTCCCCTCCCCTTCCCTCTCTCTTCTCTCCCCTTCTCTTCTATTCTCTCCTCTAGTTTCTTTTTCTTTCTTCTTTCTTCTTTTTTTTTCTTTTCTTACCCTTTATTTCCTTTCTTCACTTTCCTTACCTAGCCCTTCCCTGGAGGTAGGAAGACTTGGTTTCAGTCTAACCTCAGACACTTACTAGCTGAACAAGTCACTTAACCTTTGTCTATCTCAATTTTCTCAAGTGTAAAATGAACATATAGCACCAGCCTCCCAGGGTTTTTGTGGAGATCAGATGACAGAGTATTTGTAAAGTGCCTAGCACAGTGCCTGACACCAGTAGGCATTTAATAAATGCTTCTCTCCTTCCTTCCTAAATTTTCTTTTCTCCATGTTAAATGTCCCTAATTCCAAACTGACAGATCTACAATTTGTCGTTTCCATACTCTTCCTTTTTTTTTTTTTAAATAAGCCTACATTTGCCTTTGAACCTTCTGGCCCCTCTTTAACATGTCAAAAATGAAATCTATTAGTTCTTTTAGTATCCTGGGATGCAGTTCATCAGGGAGTACATAGTGGACCTCATACAAGCCAATGAGATTCTTTCATCTTCTCACTAATCTTAAACACTCTTCACAGCCTAACTCTAGTCTTTCTTCCCAGACTTATTGCATGTGACTCACATTTACAAATTGCATAGTCTAGCCAAAATGGTTTACTTGTTGTTTCCCAAACTTGGCTTTCTATCTCCCACCCAGGCTTCTGAAGGACAGCTCATTATGGCACACACTCATGAAATTAAAATGTTTTTTTAAGGCAAACATTTAACAAATCATCAATTGTAACATACATTAGTTTTCTTCAACAGATTAAGGAAACCAAAACTTAAATAAATTTGTTTTTAAATTAAACAAATAAACTTTGCTTTTAAAATAAAACTTTAAAAATTAGACATAAAATTTCAAAATTTTGCTGTAGTAATAACTAGACGTATGCACTGATATAATCAATTTTCTTGAATGAATGATAAAACATTTATTAAGCTTTCTACATATATATTACATGTGTATATATATTACTATATAGTGCTATGAAGTGCTTTTTTGCACAATAGAGATATAAATATTTAAAAAACAAAACAAAACAAAACAAGACAGTTCCTGCCCTAAAAGACCTTCCATTGTAATAGGGGAAGGAAATACATACATACATACACACATACATACATACATACACACATACACACATACACACATATACAAACATACACACATACTTATAAATTCATATATCTACACATATACACACATACATGTAACACAATATACACATACATGTACACATCACATGTACATGCACGTGTACATGATACACTCACTTACAGAATGTATATGTATGTGTATGTATGCATATGCTCATACATACACACATACACATATACATGTATACATACACACATATGTGTATATATGTATATGTGTGTCTCTCTTTCTGAATAAATGTATATTTGTATACACACACATATATGTATGTATGTATGCATGTATGTATATCTGTTCCCCCCTGCCTTCCTGGGGAACAACAGGCATGGTGATTCTATATGTAGTTCAGTCAGCTAACACATCGTTTTAGCAACTAGAGGTATTATGGATATGATTACTTTGCCAAGAGCAAGAAGTGGAGCAGGGCAGATTGGAGAACAGAAGTGATCAATGACAAAATGGCCTGGGTGCAAGACTGGATGGCTAATGAGATGTGAGGGTGAAGCATGGTCTGGAGTTTGGGTTCAGCTAGTATATACAGAAGGCTAAGTGAGCCAGTTGTAGTCAATCATCAATCAACTAAGAAGGGATCTCCAAAGACGAATGGATTAAATTCTCTAGAACAAGGGCCACGGATTCTTGATGTCCAAGGTACAAAGGCCAAGATGCTAGGGAATGCTAATCAGGTAGGGAGGATTTTTGGCAATGTAGCGGGTAGAAAGCAAGATAGCTGGGCAGAAGCTGGTTGGCTAGTTGGGACGCAAAGATGAAGCATGACTTTTGTCTTTAACCAGATTATGAGCTACTCCAAACTGACCACAACACATGAAGGTTTCTTCAGTTTCCTGCTTTTAAGAATGAGACATTGTTTGCCACATGTTATGAACTTAAATTCCTTCTTCACCTTATGCAATTAACTGAAAGAGCCAACTCTTGTACAAAACCATGAGTGAATCAAAGACCTTTTGGCATGTTGAATCACTTTTTTTTTTAAAGAAATACCAGTTTCAAAAAGTGTTTCTCATATGAAAAGCTTGTCATAGGTAAGCCTGCAAAGCATTCAATAGATTTATAATAGGCTGGAAGGTAGAAGGCAGATTTGATTCCTTTAGCCAACCCACCTAATCTGGTGGTGTTTATAGTTTAAAACAACAATGACATTAGCAGCAGCAGCGGCAACACCACCCACAAAAACAAAACTGTCTTAATGTCAAAGTAAGCTGACTTTGTCTTCCTACTCACCAAAGCACACTTTTAAATGTGTTGGTATTCATAGGATCCTAGATTTAGACCTAGGAAGTGCCTTAGATGCCACTGAGTCCAAACCAAAGCACAGAAAGATTAAGGGATTTGCCTGGGATCAAAGACTTTCTAAGTGTTGGAGATAGAACTTGAATTCAGGTTTCCGTAACTCCAGTTCAATATTTTATCTCCTAAGCCGTTTAGCTGCCTTCTTATTTCATCTCTGTCCATATTTAGCCTTTGCACTATTTTCATTACAGTCTCATTTTTATAAATCTCTTGTTCAAGTCACTGTACGATATCAGTAATCATTGAACTTAGGAATAGCTAAGATAAAGCAATCATTTAAATCAAAGTGACATTGAGACTCAAATGTGTCATCAATATGAGTAAACATTTCTCTCTTCTTAAATGAATCAATAGGTCATTTTTCTGTACACATTTTCACATTCCCATTGAAAACAGATTGTAAGTGTTCTAGGTCCCTTCTCTTTGTAGTTAAAAAATATGTATACTTTTCACCCTTGATAGTACAGTAACCAAGTTCAAATATGGAACTTGAGGAGTGATATTCACTTTTTTTTTTACTAAATGGAAAATAGGGCTTATCATATGATGAACTCAGATGAGCTTGGAAAAATTAATTTCGTGGATAAAGGTCCCTGGCTTTTATTTTAGCCAGGTGAGTTCTTTCTGAAAGAACTTTTGAATAGTTTTTATAACCTTTTGAAAATGTTATAAATTGATGGAGTAGTTTTGTTTATAGGAGCAACTGTTTCTAATATGGATACTCATCTTGTGTTGACAGAGATTTCAAAGACTTCAACTTGCATCTGCCCAAGTTTTCCCTTCATGGAATTCCTTCAACTGACCCTTCCATAGCATGTATCTAGTCCATTTACCATGTAATTCATCTTCCTCTGGACATATTCCAATCTGTAAATTTCCTTCTTAATATGTGGTACCTAGAACTGCATATAATGCTCCAGATGTGTTTTGAATAGGCATGAACATAATCGAACCCTCACTTCAATTGTTTTAGGCACTATGTTTAACACAGCCCAAATTTATGTTATCATTTTTGGCTATCTCATGTGTGTTGAATCTGCAACCCATCAAAGTCCGCTAATCCTTTTCCACAGGAACTCTTTTATAGGCAGATTTCCCCTATTATACTTACTCAATTAATCTTCTGAACCCTGGTGTAGATCCTGGAATATGCTAATTCCAGTGTTCTTTGCATTACAGCAGGAGGTTTTAACGTGGGGTCCATCTGTGAACTTTTTTGTTTGATATTTTGAGAACAAATTCACACACATGGCATCCTTAGCAAGTCTACATTTTTTATTTTATGCCTTTTAAAAATTATTTTGAGAAGGAATCCACAGTCTTTACCAGTTTGTCAAAGGGGTCCATGACATGAAAAAAGTAAAAACAAACAAACAAAACAAAACACTATACTACACTATCTAGGCTTGTGCTGGAGTTAGCTGATACCAGCTCAGGAGAGCCTATTGCTAAGTTTTCATTGTGAGCATTTAAATCTTGGAAATCAACAAATGTTACAAATCAGGGCTTAATTAGTTAATTGTCTGGAGTTAAGAAAATAATGGAGAAACTGTTAATAATGTAGATTAAACTTAAAAGTGTCATGTATACATGAATACAGGTTCCCCCCTCCTTTTCTGGAGAGTGTGTTGTTAAACATTTACCAACACACCCTTGACTATGACAAACCAAACAGATCCATAATTCATATGGTTTTGGTGCTAGAATATAATATGATATATAATATGATATGATGCAACATGATATGATATCATATTATATGAAATATATGTGCATATGCATAATATACACATACTCTATATATATATATATAGAGAGAGAGAGAGAGAGAGAGAGAGAGTATGTGTATGTGTGTATACACACAAACACACAGGCATACACAGACACTAAACAAGTATGGCATGGGCACAAGACCATTGTATCTTGAGCCAGAAGACCTAGGCTCAAAAATTGGCTCTGGCATTTGCTACCTATGAGACCTTGGACAATCAGCTTGTTCAATTTGGGCCTTAGTTTAGTTACCTGAAAAATGAGAAGGTTGGAAAAGATGATATCAAAGGTCACTACTAGTTCTGTGTCTTCTCATCCCATATAACCAAAGGTATATATTGTAACCACTGAATTATATGATTATGGATTTAGAATTGGAAGGGATACTGGAGTTCATTTAGGTCAAACCCTTCATTTTACAGATAAGGTACTGAGACCCAGAGAGGTTTACCTTTATTCAAGGTCACACAAGCACATGGCAGCACCCAAGTCCTTTGATGCCAAAATCATCACTCCTTCTACTGTACCACTTTTGCCGTACTCAACAAAGAAAGAAAATGCCTCTAACAGAACGATTCAACCAGCTAGAAAAACATCATACCTGGAAAATCAGGATCTTTTCAAATCAGCATTCTAGTTTCAGAATTGATCCTTAAACTCAAGTCTCTGCTAAAGTATTATTCTAATATTTCATTGTGACTTTAAAGTCACCCAGAGTCCTTGAAGGCAATGGCAAAGGAGTCCAAGGTCTCCTAGGTCCTGCCAAGATACAAAGGCTATAACTACAGGCCTAGGCATGGCTAATTATCCTTTGACAAGCAGAATTAGGAGAATGATTTATATGATTAACACAGTCATGTAAAAGAAAGCATCAAGATTCTTCAGCATATTCAGATTAACTGGCCAATCATGACTTCAGAAGAATGACAATGAAGCATCCCTATTGCCTCTCTGCAGAGAGGTAGTAGACTATTATGGAATGAGGCAGGCATTATCAGATATGGCCAATGCACTGGTTTGTTTCGCTCTTTTTGTTTGGTAATATGTGTCTATATAAAATATAAATATATGTTATATAAAATCTATTTGCATATATATATGCACATATATGGGTATATTTGTCTTATATATTCATACAAGGCAAGCTATATATGCATACACACAAGCACATATATATTTACATATATGCATACCACCTACATCATATATGTACATATACATACACCACATATATAATGTGTGTATATCTGTGTGTGTGTATGATGGCACAGAAAAGTTACACTGGATGGTTCTTACCAACATGTACTTTGTCCTCTGGATTGGCTGGGTCATTTTTGCCTAAGCTCTGATTTGATTGTGGGCATAAAATCAGAACACATATAACTAAAAGTGATAATTATCTCCACTGTGAAGGCTAAATGGACTTTTGGGTGAAATATAAGAGATTTAATATTCATAAGGTACACAAGGTTAGATGGTCTTGATGCCAACACATATGGAACCATTACATAATCAGACAATAATCCATTACAACTTTAAAATAAGCTTAATTTTTGAATTTTTAAATGGCATCAGTGCAAATTACATGGAAATACCTAAAGCAATTTGAAATTGTTCTTTGCGAAAGGTAATTTTCCACAAATAGTTATAGGATATTAGTGCTTAGTAAGGTCAAACTAGTCCACTGTCATTCTTGCTTATGCTTTTGCATATTCCAAATTAACAAGAAATTCACTTGTATTAAAACAATAACTTCTGTTGTTTTCAAAGTACGATAGCTACTCAGCCATCTGGTCCAGTCATATCTTTGTACCTGGCAATTTAGTTTTAATGGGATGCCTTCATTAAAACCTGACCCTTTTTTTTCCTAAAAAAAAAAAAGGAAATTAGCTTTGTGATTTAATTACAATTTGGTGAGAGCATTGGGTGATGTTTTAGCTATGCTGCTTGATCTCTGTTGTGACTGCTGATTCTTCAACAAACTTAATAAGACCATTGAGCCTCTCTTCTCTGCATGTCTGTTGGTGTAGGGAGATTTCATTTGTGTGCTTTCAATTAATGGTGACTACAAAAATCTTTGCGAGCTTTTAATTACAATAAACCTTAATGTACGTTTTACCCTACACTCCAACTGGTATAAGTTTGGAGACAAATATCGTATTCATTCATTAGAAAAATTCCTAGTGATAAAACACTAGCTTTTTGCCCTCTAAAGTATAATGAAGCTTTAGACTTAAAACTTTAGGATAACAAGGTACACATGAAAGACTTAGTGAGTAATGCTAAGGTGATGGATCCACTATTGTGTAATAATTTTATGAGACTACATAAAAAACTTTACAGGGGAAAGACACCTCTAGTTCTATAATTGGAGGACGTTGGCCAGATGTGTTGTTTCACCTTTTTGGGTCTCAGACTCTTCACTGATAGAATGAGGGATTAGACTAGATCAGAGGTTTCCAAACTTATTTGGCCTACTGCCCTCTTTAAAAAAAATTACTGAGTACCTCCCTGGAAATGTACTGTCTTTAACCCTTTAACATTTTTTTAAAAATTTGCATCATTTAAAAAATACAAAATATATATTTTTAATCATTTTAAATTATGAAATATATATTTTTAAATGATGTATCTTAAATTTAATAATTTATTGTAAATTTGTGGGTTTTTTTCCTGCATTGAAATTTTGATGGTATTGCTTTATGTAACTGTGTAGCATTGTATTGTAAACAAGTCATTGCCTGCACATAATCCTGCTGATGTATGCTGGACTTCCTGACAACGCACAAGTTGTTTGCCTGCCAACATTCCTTGTTAAGACCTGTCAGGGGACTTGACCACTGATTGGTTATAACTTGCATTTTGTGTGTTTATTTGGAAAAGAATGTAATCACCATGACTTTAACTCTGTTACTCAACAGATGAAACCTATGCCAATGGTTTTTCAAAATTTTCTTCTTTCTTTATGCTTCCACCACCCCTTTATTTTTATTCAACGCCCCCCATTTGCATCCGAGGCTACTACTGCCCCCTGAATCATTCCAGCACCCCCCATGGGGTGGTATGACCCACTTTCGGAACCTATGAAACTGAAGAGGTAATTATTTAGTCTTTTTTGTTCCTTTTCCTTTAACAGAATTATGAATTTCTTTATCAACAAACATAAATATATACAAAGAACAACAATGATAACAACAAAAAGCTCAGTATCACTCCTTTCTAGGGATAACCAAGTTACTGAATTATATTTGCCTGATGAATCTGTCTTCATTTAGTCACTGCCTTTCAAAAGTGAGGCAGTGTGAACTTGCCTGTAGTAAGTGGCAATCACAGATCTCAGCATTAGATTGTAGAGTCAAACTAGTCAGTTACTTTGAAACATGAGTTCTCTCTACATCATTTCTTCTCTACTTCTTGCAGCATAATGGGAGAGCCTGCTCTTATCTTGTATTGGCAGAGAAAGCGGGTGACTAGTAACTATATTGCTGTAGTAATGAACCTTGAATACTTTGAATATATCAACAGAATAGCATGAGGATGTAAAAAAATGTGGGTTGGATTCCATTTATATTTCTTAGAAACTTTATTGGATTTCAGACTTGGAAATTACATCAATGATTATACTGGCCAACCCATACCTGGATTCCAGGTCTTTTGCCTCTAAATTCAGTGGTCTTTTTACTATCTGACCCTGCCTGTATGCATTTAAAAAAATTCAGCCCATCAGTTTATTTTTAATGATAAGTTGGCCCATAAATGCACTTGCCATTGACATGTTCTAAGTTAGAGGTTCTTAAAGTGGTATATGTTAAGTTTTTAAGAACATATTATTGATAACTTTATTTCAATATAATTAGTTTCCCTTGTAATCTTATGCATTTTATTTTATCCATTTAAAATCTTTTTTTTTCTTGAGAAGTGCCTATAGGATGTACCAAATTCTTGGCAAAGGGGTCCAGGACACGCAAAAAGCCAAGAATATCCCCTTTAATTGGATGTACTCTGTGGCCCAGTGTTTCCACTGGCTCAAACATAACTGAGTTCCTCCTAGAGGTGTGTGTGGAACCAGACCTCAAAGAGAGGGGTTAGGGTTTTTCTCACTGACTCTGCTTCTATCATAAAGTAAACTTTGTGGAAATTTCTCAAACCTTAGGTATGGCTCACGTCTAAGGTATCTTAAAATGTGGTATCAGTCCCTTCTAGGAAAGGTGCCTAGAGTACAATATGGGTATCATGTCTAGGAGACATGTTTTTTTCCTCCACCACAGAAAATATACATGTCCAAAAAGACTCAAAGAATAAGCATAGGAAACCAAGAAAGAAACAAAATCACTCAACTAGCCACCCCATTATACTCATTACACTCCCATCAAATGGGAAAGATCTTCTGTGACACTGTGGACCTGATTGTTTCACATTTGCATTCTCCTTAGACCTGGACTGTTGGAATGATTGACAAAGTCCAGATCTTGTGGCCAGCTAGGGGATTACTTTCCTTTAGTGATTGAGCTATGGGATCTTCCTAGTAGTGGTCATCTCATCTGAGATATCTGAGAGCATTAGAGAAATTAAATTAATTAAATTAAAGAAATAACCTCCCAATGGGCAGTCAAATAATTTAGGGACAGTGAAATGGTCCTCAGTGAAACAGACTCAGCTAAGCATCTGTTAAGGCTGGAAATATGCATTTTTCAGGATTGCTAGCCACTGCCTTGGGCTCAGAGAAGGAAATACAAAGATGGGAGAGATACAGGGAGTTGAAGTTCCTGTCTTTAGCCTGCCCTGGCAAGCATAAACTAATTGTTATTGCCACATGCTTCTTAAGCAAATTATCATTGCTGCTAAGGGAATGGAGAGGAGAGATATATTCCCTTCCCACCTCTTACTGGAAGTCAAAGGCACTAGGAGAAATCCCCCAAATAGAAGTACCTCAAAGAGCTGGAGTTATTTCTCCTTACTCATTTATAGATTACGTTGTGTGTATCCTCCTGACTCAGTTGCTAATTATTTTCAACACAACTCCTCAGTAATTGGGGGCCAATTTGTAATTACAGTGTCATCCAGATAAGGATTACAGAAGCTGAGGGTATGTACAGTTGCATGGGAGGTGCCTCAGTCCAGCCAATCAAGAACTTCGCTGATCACCTCCTCACTGAAAGGAATATTTAATTTAATTTAGGTAATAAAACATAAAGCAGTTTGGCCCAATGAATAAAGAGTTGACCTTGGCACTAGAATGATCCTAGGTTCAAGTTCTGATGCATACTGTCTATGAGGCCAAGAACAAGTCACTCAACTTCTTAATGTCTCCCTGAAAATAAGTGCATTGAGAGAGAAAGAGAAAAGGAGAGGGACAGAGAGAGAGAGAGAGAGAGAGAGAGAGAGAGAGAGAGAGAGAG
>NW_020954652.1:9996248-10000496 GCF_900497805.2 Vombatus ursinus
TAAATGTTGTCTCATCCAACCTCTTCATTTTTAGTTTCTCATTAAAACTGAGGTCTGAAGAGATTTGTGACTTGCAGATAGAAAACCCAGTTCTCTGGAAGTTAATTCAATATTCTTTCCCCTAATTGGTGCCTATAAAATCAGTCAATAAACATTTAAAAATAATAGATAAAATTTATATACCACTTTAAGATTTGCAAAGTGCTTTATTTTATCTTCACAGCAGTCCTGGGATATAGATACATTTATTATCCTTATTTTACAGGTAAGGAAAATGAGTCAGACAAAAGTTAGGGGACTTGCTGAGGGTCCCACAGCTAGTAAGTGTGTGAGGTCCAATTTGAAGATCTTGGTACAATATTGTGATCACAGCACCACCTAGATTCCTATTAATTAAACATGGACCATATGCCAGGGGCGGATAGCTGCCAGAGTAGATAGAGTAACTGGGTTTGAATTCAGGAAGACTCATCTTCATGAATTCCAATCCAGCTTTAGACACTTACTAGCTGTGAGACACTGGGCAAGTTGCTTAATTCTTCCTTAGTTTCCTCATTTGTAAAATGAGCTGGAGAAGAAAATGGCAAACCACTCCAGCATCTTTGTCCAAAAAACCCAAAATGGGGAGTCAGACATGATTGAAATGACTGAACAACAACAACATATGCCAGGTACCTTGCAAATTACTGATGATTCTGGGAAAACCTTATGTACTTCCTGTCAAGTTAGATACCTGGTTTCATATGAATTACAATTTTTAATATTATATTTATTCTCCAAATAGTCCCCACTTATTTAATCTGCACTATCAACTAAACTAAAAGAAACAAAGACAAACCATGGCTGCTTAAAACAACAACAGCAATAACAAGGAAAACCCCAGTAACACACTACTTAATAGCAAGCCTTTTAATCACCATGATCTCATTCTCTTTAAGTACCAACTTAAGTACTTAAATGGTGTTTTGCTAGATTGAATTTAGTGCAGTGTAAGCAGACAGAGCTTACATTCTACACATTATCTTGAGTGTTGGGGATTTGTGGGACTTAATAGGATTCTATGAGGAATTTGTTAACTGAAGCTTTGTAAATCCTGCTAAAACAATTTGTTGAATTTGCCCCTTTAAAATGAAGTTTCTGTTGGAACAGGTGTATACTCTTTTGGTTGGGAGATCTGAAACTGGATCTGTGCTAATACCAACATTCATCAAAGGCAGTTGAGTTAATGGCTCTCAGAAAAATATGCCTCTATTCAGTTATCTTCATTGCTTCCTGCATTTCATCTGACCTTGTTCCCACTAAGAAGAAGGATAAGTGGAACCTACTTTTTTCTATCTGCCTGGTTCAATGTTCAGTCCTTTTGTTGGTGGAATCCAGAGGTTTTCCAAATGCAGGGTTGGTTAGTTCATAATTATCAAACCAGTTCTAATTCTTTATTCTTTTTTAAAGAAGCAGTGGTGGAAAGCAAACAACTAGGGAGGAATTAGGAGATCCTTCCTTAGACACCTGCTACCTTAGTTACCTTGGGCAAATCATTCAACAACTGTGTGCCACAGTTTCCTAGACTGAAGTGGAGGTGATAACATTTGTACTACAGAAATCATGTGCTTACTGTATGGGACGTAATTCATAAATATTGAAGATCAGAGTCATAGATAAAATGTTAGAAGGGGTCTTTCAAATTATCTATTCCAACTCCTTTATTTTATAAATGAGAAAACTGAGAACTACAGAGATTAAGTGATATGTTCAAGGTCATATGGTTGGTAAGTAGCAGAGGTGGGATTTCAACCCAGCTTCTCTGCCTCTAAAGCCTCTGCTCTTTCTACTTCACTGTGAGGCATCTTATGGAAAGACTAATTATGATTTATTGATGCAATCGTAAGTGAAAGCCAGTAGACATATGAAATCTCTCTTGAGAGAGAGTGAGAAAGAGACAGAGAGAGTCAGAGAGATAGAGACGTTGACAGAAACTGAGAGAGGCAGAGATAGAAATAAAGAGACAGAGACAGAGAGACAGAGATAGACAGAGACAGAAAGACAGAGACACTGACAGAAACAGAGAAACAGAAACAGAGAAACAGAAACAGAGAGACAGAGACAGTGAATAGAAATTGTAGGTAGACAGATTTTAGGAATATGTGAAAGAAAGAGCTGTCTGGAAACTCAATGGGTCATCAGATAAGTTATTAAGTTCCCATTACTGCAGTTCAAGAAAAAGGTTGGGTACTCACCTGTCAGAGAAGTTGTAAAGGGAATCAGCATATGAGATATAAATTGGAATCAATGGCCTCAAATGTTCCTTCCAAATCTTGAGATTCAATGATATTTTGGGCCATCCTTCTTCTGTCTTGATCTTCAGGCATAACTTAAATACTAAGAGTACTAGAACTGCCTTAATTTTCACAGAATCATTGAATCTCACAGTTGGACAGGAAATCAGGGATCTTCTAATTGAAACCATATCTATACAGGAATCATCTTCATAATATCCTGTACAAGTGGTCATCCATTCTTAATTAGAAGACCTCTCATGAAGCAAAGCACACTGCCATGGGGAAGAAATTGACTCTACTTTAGGATAGATCTAATTGTTAGGATGTTTTTCCTTGAATCAAGTCTACCATGACTCTTTGGGTCTTTTCTGAGGAAATGCCCCCAGTTCCCTTAATCTGTTTTACTATGGAATGCCTTTCAATCTCCTTACCATCATAATTGCTCTCTTCTGAACACTGTCTAGTTTGTCGGGGTCCTTCTTAAAGTATGATACTTACAGATGAATACGATACTCCACCTGTGGTCTGAGAAGGGCAGAATACAGCAGTATGATCACCTTCCTCATTATGGATACTGTGATTCTCTTACTGCAACCTAAGATGGCAATAGCTATAGTGATTGCCTCATCACATTATTGACTAATATTAAACCTGTGGTCCACTAGAAAATCTTCAGATGTTTCTCAGATGAAATAATTCAAATCACGGATAGAAATGTTGAACAATACAGGGCCAAACACAGATCTCTAGGGCACACCCAACAGAACTTTCTATAGGTTCATATCATTTCATTAATGACTCTTTGGGGACCAGTCCTTTAAACAGTTCCCAATCTACTTAAAGTATCCTATCACCTAGCCCACATCTCACTATCTTGCCTACAGGGCTAGCATTAGACTTTTAAAAATTGTTTTACTGGGGGAGAAAAATTTAAAATTCAAAAGCTTATGGAAGTGATTATTGATAAATTAAATTAAAATAAGTTAATAAAAATAAAATACAAATATATTTCATTAAAAATAAATAAATACCAATGATCTGAGAAAATCTAAAAAAAATTGTTTTGCTAAAATCTACATGTATTTTGGCTACAAAATCCTTCTTGCTACTTGTCTAGTAAGTCTATCAAAAGATGATTCTGGCATGGCCTGTTCTTTTTTTGTTTGTTTGTTTTTGCGAGGCAATGGGGTCAAGTGACTTGCCCACGGTCATACAGCTGGTAAGTGTTATGTGTCTGAGGCTGGATTTGAACTCAGGTCCTCCTGACTCCAGCGCTGGTGATCAGTCTGGTTTAGTTTGTCTGCAAAGATGTTTTCATCAAGGTGTGACCACTGTGCCTGCTACAGCTTATTGGAGCCACAGGTGAGAGTTGGGTGGTAGGTGGACACCAAAAGTGGATGAGCAGCCCTGAAAAGGGCTTGGCAAACCCTCACACAAGAGGTGCTAGATCTCTCTGAGCACCCCATACACCCCAATGCCAGGTACTGAGGTTACAAAGACAAAAATTATGACTGTCCTTGTATGCATTCTACTGTTGAAAAACAACAACCCTGAGCATAATAAAAGATCTCATATAGGAGGCAGTAGTGACTCCGAGGAGCAGAGGTGAAGAGGGCCTGAGCATCAACTATGAAGACAGCCTTGGAAATTCATGGAAGTAGGTAATAGGATGTTAGCTCTCTCGGTCACTAAATAGGCCACTTTGACTGGGAATTAGAATGCATGAGGGGCAATAATGTGAAAGAAGTCTGGGAAGATTGGTTGAAGCTATACCATGAAGGACTATAAATGCCCAACAGGGAAGTTTACTCTCTGTTTGGAGGTATCAAGGCTCCACTGGAGTTTGTACAGTACTGGAGTGACATGATCAGACTGGTGCTTTGAGAATATTGGTTTGTCCGTTATGTGTAGGGGGAATTACAGAGGAGAGAGAGAGAGAGAGAGAGAGAGAGAGAGAGAGAGAGAGAGAGAG
>NW_020954652.1:10000506-10065364 GCF_900497805.2 Vombatus ursinus
GAGAGAGAGAGAGAGAGAGAGAGAGAGAGAGAGAGAGAGAGAGAGAGAGAGACTAGAGGCAGGGAAACCAATTGGGAGGCTACTGGGATAATCAGGTTAGAGGTGATGAGAAAGTGCAGGAGAACATTTGCCTGGTGAATGGAGAGAAGGGGATGGATAAAGAAAGATATTGTGGAGGTAAAATCTGGAAGACTTGGCAACCTTTTGGATATTAGATGGAAGAGAGAAAAATCTAACATTTGATGAGAGAAATCAATATCAGGTGAGAAAATCAGAAAAGATGTCATGGAGAAAGTGACACTTGAAAGGTCTTTCTAGGAAGAAAATTTTAGCAAAAAAAGATGAGGAGGGAATGTATTTAAATAATTCTACTGTGAGCTCCTCAAGTAAGAGCACTTTTGACTTTCTTTGTATCTCCATTGCTTAGCGCACAATGCCTGGAACACAATAGTCACCTAATAAGTGTTTATTGACTGAATTCACCAAAGGCATTCATTAAGCACCTACTGTATGTCATGCATTATACTAGACACTGGAAATATACAGACAAAAATGAAATAGTCCCAACCCTCAAAGAGCTTACATTCTAGAAGGAAAGATGTGTGTATCTATGTGTGTCTGTGTGTGTGTGTGTGTACATGTGCACACATGTGTAGGGGGATGTACATATGTATGTATACTCAATATCTGAGATAATTTTAATGGATACTATGAATAACCAACATTTCAGAAAAGACTTCATGTAGTAGTTCTTGAGCTGAATTTTGGAGGAAACGGGCATCTAAGAGACAAAGAATAAGGCATGATTTCAGGCCTAGGGGATATTCCCATTCCTGTGAAAATGTACAGAGGGGAGAGAATACAGTGCAAGGTTAGGAATCAGTCCAGTTTGGTTGGACAAAGTGAAAGGGAATGACATGACTTAAGGCTGGAAAAGTCCATTGGAGCCATATTGTAGAGGACATTACATGTCAGGCTAAGGTGTTATTCTCTAGGTGATGGGCATTCACTGGATTTTGTGCAGGGGGTTGGGTGGGGGTGGGACAAATTCTTCATTGAAAATTTCAGTTTTGTAGTTGTATGTCCAGAATTGGAGAAGTAGAAAGAACACTAGTGCCAGAAGACAATGGATATACATTTTGATTTTCCGCCAGTATGACAATATAGATTGAATACTAGGCTTGAAGTTAGGAAGACATTCTGCCTCAAACACTAACTGTATGCCCATGGGCAAGTCATGAGTTCTCTCACCTTGTTTCCTCATTTGTAAAGTAAGTTGACTTTATCTGTTAATTCTTCATAGAATTGTGGTGAAGCTAAAATGACATAATATTTAAAGTGTATATGAAAGCCAATTATTACTGCTGATGAGTGAAAGGTCATCTAACCTATCAGATCCTTCATTTACTCATTTATAAGCCTCATGATCTCTAAGTTCACAAGCCTAGGATCTTTTCAAAGATGCCTATATATTGTTTACAGATGTGCTTCAGAGGCACATCTTTATCACCTTAAATATTTTTTAATCCTGTGATCAAATTTTAATCAAATAGTAATATCAATAATAAAGCAATGTTCCCTTAAGCTCGTAAATGTATCCATTCCCCAAGTAGCCCTTTCAAAGTTTATGATTCAAGAGGCTAAAGGATTGCAAGTGAACTAAATTTGAAATTAGTTTCAAAGATGTAACTTTATGCCTTTGCTGATTATTTCAAATTTGGCCATTTACAAAATATTACAAAATATTTACTGAAAAGTCAAATACTGAAACTGAAGCCCAAATACTTTGGCCACATAATGAGAAGACAGGAAAAGACCATGAAGTTGGGAAAGTTTGAAGGCAAAAGAAGGTAGACGATGAGATGGGTAGGTAGTGCCATAGGAATAATGAATGTAAACTTTCACAGATAGTAAAGAGATAATAAAGGATAGAAGGTTCTGTGGTATTATGGTCCTTAGGGTCATGAGGAGTCAGACTGAACAACTGAACAACAACAATAACACAGAGAGGTATTTACAGAATTACTTTCAGAGTTTTCTGTAAATACCATAAACTACTACACTTATATAAAGCACTACTATGAACTAAACCCTATCAATTTACAGGAGGTTAGGTTCTAAATTTTAGAGGATTAATGACTCATTCCTCACTATTTTACAAGGTCTTCCAAAAAAGTCTTAGTGCAGTTTTAAGTGTTGTAGCTAAAAATGCGATAAGAACTTTGAGATACCTTATATATGAAGAAAATGCTGAAATCTCTTCCCTGATATCCAAATACTGCCCAATTAATCCTCCTTTTGTGTGGAGGATTGATTAATTGATTCTGTGTTTGCGATTAGGGGTAGAGACACAGGGAGATAGTGATAGGATGAAGACATTATTCTACAATTAACGAATAAGAAAGACACCCTTTCTGAAATTTCTGCTCCTTAATTTCTACCCATACTAACATTTGGGTTAATTTTATTATGCCTTTCTTCCAAAAAGGAAAGGACTACCTTATCAAACAATCAAATAACAGCATTTGTTATGTACCAACCATGTGGACATTTAAATAAGACAAAAATTAAACTTATTTAAGGCAATTTCTATCTGGGAAAACAGCATACATGTACATATTAATACAAGGTAATTTGGGAGGAAGTACTATCAGCTGGGGAGATCAGAAAAGGCTTTCTGTAAAAGTTGATGCTTGAAGTGAGAGACTTGAAGCAACCTAAAGATTCCAAGAGACACACAGAAAGGGGGAACATATTCCAAGCATGAGAGAATACCTGTACAAAGGCAAGGAAAGAGGAAATGGAATGTCAACAATTAATTATTCAACTTGCATTTATTGATCACCTACTATTTTTCAAATTTAATTTCATTGCTTTCAATGAGCAAAAAAAATCTCCCCCACTGAAAGAAAGTAAAAGAAAAACCAAACTCTTCTAACAAATACAGATAGTCAAGCAAAACAAATTTCTGCAATGAACATGTTTGAAAAACTGCATCTTATTTTGCATGCTCAGTTCATCAATTCTCTATCAGGAGGCAGACAGCATAAGCATCTACTGTCTGGGAAAGTCCCAACCAGGCTTCACTTGCACTACCCATAACAAAGAATGTCAAGGGAACGAAGGGACTTTCACCCTGAGGTCCAGCTTTCCTGATTAGTGACTGATTGCCTCTCCCCATTTCAATAAAGCTCCACTCAATGTCTCCTTTTCAATTTCCTTGCATACCTATTCCTCCCACCCAACTGCTAGGCAACTGGATGGAGCACTGCTCTTGAAGCCAGAAAGATTTCAGTTCAAATACAGCCTCAGACCCTTGTAGCTATGAACCTGGGCAAGTTACATAACTTCTGTCTGCCTCACTTTCCTCAACTGTAAAATGGGGATAATAATAGTGCTTATTTCCCAGAAGTGTTGTGAGAATCACTAGATAAGGTTTATAAAGCACTTAGCACAATGCCCGGCATATAAAAGGCAATTAATAAATGTTTCCTTTCCTCCAATTCTCTTTGAGTGGGGTCAGCTTCTCAGATCTAATGTAACTTTACTATTCTATGTAAACTAATTATCTCCAGCTTAAGAAAGGGATAAACTAATTATCTCCAGCTTTAAAAAGGGAAGGAAGGGTACAGCTTCACTTTTCCCCATGTGATTGGAGAAATAATTCCAGATTCTCTTGCTATTCTACTTGGTGTAGAGAAAGGGAATTGGGGCCCTAAGCAGTGAGATTGAAAAGGCAAACTAACAGCTTCCCTCCAATTAGCTTGATCCACTTAGGCAGAGCAAATAGAATGTGACTGAATGAGGCAAAGAAGATAATTAGCCCCCGAGAGAGACACAAGGGACACTTAGATGCTGAGCCAGCCCAAAGGTTGAGGGCAAATCAGCCAGCTCTGCGTTTTAACTACAACTTAAGAGTCGTTCAATCAACAACTGCTTTTGAGCACCAACTGTGTATAAGGCACCATATTTCCTGGTGAGTGAAAGTCAAATTAAAAGCAAAAAAAAAGAGGGGATTATTAGTAAGAAAAAGCCCTTAATTTCATTAAAAGTTGTTCCACACATTTTTTGAAATTAATTTCTGCGTAACATTTGTGTTCAGCAGTTTTAATGAAGTTCAATTTTTTTTTTGGCAAATAAAATGTGGAAAATTCAAGCTTACAAATTCATGGGCGTTTGAGCAGAGAGAACAATCTATCAGGAATTTATACTCCTAAACCTCAACTGGGCTCTCAGTGCTATATGGCAATCCCACTCTGATTTTATTGACTTAATTATATTCCTCAGAGAAATGGCCCAAGTCTGTTCTCTCCCTCTTCAAACCCCGAAATGTATCATCAGCTGCCACATTTATAGCAGATGACTTGGCCTCCTATTTCACTGAGAAGACTGAGATTATGTGACTTTAGCTCCCTCCACCCCTCAGAGTTTTTCAGTCTGATCTGTTCTTGTCTTCCATCCTTGATGAGGCCAATCAATAATGCCTCTCACTATGACCTTTGTCCCATCTTCCTCCTCTGCCAGGATGTTTCTCTAGCAACTCCCTACCACTACTCTTTTCTCTTTTCCTCAGTTTTTAGAAAAACAAAAACAAAAGGCAAAACACAAGCCTTCATTTGATTTTACTCCATTTATCTAGGTTTCCCTTTTTCCTCTTCCCCCTCATGCCCAAACTTACTGTAAACCTTGTGGTAAACATTGTCCTGGTGTTTCCACTTTTCCATTACCTACTTTCCCCTTAGCCGTCACTTCTTTAATTTCCAGTTTCCATTCCTATCATTCAGCAAATCAGTTGGAAAATATTTAGCTAGCCTCTCCTGTATGCCAAGCATTGTATTAGGCTGTAGGAAAACAAATTAAAAAAAAAAAGAAAAAGAAAAGTGAAACAACCCTTTGTCTAGAGGAACTTACATTTTAGCAAGTGAACAAGTAAATATATAAGAATGTATAGAATAAATATAAAGAGAATAAATGCAAAGTAGTTAGATATAAACTATTTGGGAGAGAGCATTGTCAGCAGAAGTCTATGAAGATGAGTATCATTTTCTCAGATTTCCTCTCTTAATAGTCACCTTTGACTTCTTCATTATCAAAGCCAATTGCCATTTTGTTTTTGGTCTTCTTACTCCTTGCTCTAGATCACTATTGATTAGAGACATACAAATTAAAATGACACTGAAGTACCATGTCACACCTATCAGATTGCTTAACATGACAGAAAAGGAAAATGATAAATGTTGGAGAGGATGTGGGCAAATTGGGACACTAATGCACCATTGGTGTAGTTGTGAGGGGATTCCACCATTCTGGAGAGCAATTTGCAACTATGCCCAAAATGCTATAAAACTGTGCATATATATCCTTTAATCCAACAATACCACTACTAGGCCTATGTCCCAAAGAGATTTTTTAAAAAAGGGAAAATGCTATATTTGTACAAAAAATATTTATAGTAGGTCTTTTAGTGGTAGCAAAGAATTGGAAATTGAGGGGATGTCCCCAACTGGGGAATGACCTAACAAGTTTTGGCATATGATTGTAATGGAATACAATTGTGCTATAAGAAATGATGAGCAGGCAGATTTGAGAAAAAAAAAACTTGGAAAGATTTACATGAAATGATGCAAAGTGAAATGATCAAAATCAGGAGAACATTGTGCACGTTTATCACAATATTCTATAATGATCAACTGTGAATGACTCAGCTATTCTCAGCAATGCAATTGTCCAAGACAATTCCAAAGAACCCGTGATGAAAAATACTACCCACCACCAGAGAAGGAACTGATAGAGTCTGAATGCAGATCTAAAAAAAGAAATATTTTTACTTTCTTTATTTTTGTCATTTTCTGTCTCTGTTTTCTTTTACAACATTACAAATATGGAAACATGTTTTACATGATTGCATATGTATAGTCTATATCAAATTGCTTACTGTCTCAGGGAGAGGGGAGGGGAGGGAAGAAGGAAGAAAATTAAAATCAAAATTAAAAAAAATGAATGTTAAAAATTGCTTTTACATTTAATTGGTAAAAAAATAAAACATTCACAAATGTTTCCTCTTTTCTTTTCTTTTCCCAATTTGTAAGTACAGTGGCCACTCACAGGCTTAGTCTACTTTGAGCATCAAAGATAGTTGAGTTTGCAATTCTGTGTTTTGAGACCTTGCTTATTACATCAATTGCTTTGTGGCAGTCTTCTGATGTAAGGGAGTCAGTCCCTCCTGGGAGGACGTGGGCTTCTCCTACTAACCCCTGCTGTCTGTAACTGGGTTCACAGTGTCATGGTCTCCCAGTATAGTTATGTCTATCAAAAGATTATGTCCTTGTCAGGTACCCAATTTATGACTAAGGAAAGGCCCATGACCCAGCCAGAAATATGGAAAAATCAGCCACTTAATGAGTTTAGGTACTGAGAATAACATGTAGAACAATGAAAGTCAGTTCAACATAAAAGTTTATTGCAAGCAATGAATAAGAAGGAGAAAAGGAGAGAGGAAAAGGGGGCTAGACATACCACTCAGGAATATACACATTAATATAGGGTATAACTCATGTATATGTAACACTGTATTGAGGAACACAGAGACACATCCCTTCAGCAGAAAAGGGTGATCCAGTGAGAAAGGGTACTCTTGCTAGAGAGGACTGTATGGTCCAAAGGGCTCTCCTCATAGTGCCATTCTTTTACCATGACTTCGGATGGCCTCCCTGGGGCTAGCCAAATTGCATATCAGGGATCAAGATAAAATATCATGGGGTGGGGCTTTGTTATTAAGGAGAAAAAACAAGCTGGTGGTAAACAAAATATTATTTGGGGGGTTGCATATTGGGAAGACAAACTGTTTCAACCTTCAAAAAAATGCTATTTTCAGTATTTTTCCATGAGTTATGTTCTGTGAACTTACAGCCTTCTTTAAGGAGAGACTGTCATGATGGTCTCAAAACCATCAGTCCTAATCTCATAAAAATGGTTTCCATGCATAGATTTTATAAGCTACAGATTCCCTTAAGGGGAAACTGTCATGGCAGTCTCAAGACCACCACGGCCAATCTTATAACAAACTGCCTGAAGGATAGCTATCTCTAATTGGGTGTCTCATGTCAGATATGTGTCCACACATGAACTTAGGATATTTCCCTCAAAAAAAAGAAGTCTTTTTTCTTATGACTTCATTATTCTATTAGAGGCACTATCATGATCTTCCATGTCCAACACCTCGGTATTATTTTTAAATCTTTCTCCCTCTCTTCCCTCTCATGTATCATTAGTTACCAAGACCTATTAAGTTACCAAGACCTATTAATTCTGTCTCTGTAGTTTATCTTGCATCTGTCCTCTCTCATTCTTTTTCTTTTCATGTTTTTAGCACAGGTCTTCCTTACTACTTGCTTAGAAAATTGCAATAGCCTGTACTCTCTTTCCCTCAGAATAATTCACACTATTCTCAGATTTCTTAGAAATAAATGAATGAATGAAAAAAAAGTATTTATTAAGTGCTTACTATGTGTAAAGCACTGCATTAAGTGTTGAGAATGCAAATAGAAAAGCAGACAGTCATCCCTGCTGCATTCCCATTCAACCCTTACACAGTTTCTGAAAGTGATTTTCTAAAGCACAAAAATGACCATTACAGTCACCTCCTCAATAAAGTTCATTGTTTCCTTATTACTTCTAGGATCAAATATATTCTAATTTGTCCAACATTTAAAACCTTTCACAACTTGTCTTTAACCTGCCTTTTCAGCATTATTTCACATTATTTCCCTTCATACTCTAAGGGAAGGTCCAGTCAAATTGGCCCTCTACCTCTTCTTCACACCTAGCCTTCCATTTCCCTTTGCATTGGTCCCCATGTTGTAATATGCTTCCTCCTTGCTTTGGCCTCTCAGAATTGCCAATGTTCTTCAAGTCTCATCTTCAGGTCTCTATCTTCTATATCACCTTTCCTGATTCTTCAAACTACTGGTACTGGTGTGAGTTTAGAGTAGAAAGGAAGGGCCTCTGGTTGTAAAGGGGGAGAGTGAAGCACCCTAATCCTCTGGGATTCAGCACTGGTGTTTGGGCACCAATCTGTTTATTTGGTTTCTTTCCTAAATGTAAGAGGTGACATGTAGTTGATTCCAGGTCCTAAATCCCTTCAGGGAGCATGCCACGTGGTCTGGGAAGCTTTGAAGGTTCTGTAGGGACCAAAAGCCATTTTCTTTTCCTTTTTTTCCCCCTTTGGGTTGAAGAAGGTCATTTAAGCACTGAGTTATGCACTAGGTGAGTACTAATAAAGTTGTAACTTTTGATATGTCCCTTGTTTGTTGAATCTGCGGAATTTGGATTTGGAGGCCAAGGTTATTTTTTTTTTACTATGCATATGGGACTGTATAAGATTATGCCACATTGAGTGTTTTGAGACTCTTTTCTGTGTGGCACTGGGAAAGTACATGAAAAGACCATAATTATTCCTCCTCAGAGATCCCAGAAGAGTATTGTGGAGTAGGGACATGGGCAACATGTTGAACACATAATGAACCCCTGACAATTTGCCAAGGACAACATTTTTTTTTCTTTTTTACAAACAGTAGGGAAAAGAGTAACCAGGGTTTGCCTCAAATACAGACTCTATCAACTTGCTTGACTGATGCCATTTCCACATGTGGAGAAATACAGAGGGCTGCTTCTGGGAAAATTATGATCACATGTTATGAAATCACCTTATAATTACTGCGAGGCATGTGTAGATATTCTGTAAAGACCCAAAGTGGTTGGGACTTTTTAGATCGTCTCTTTAGTCAGAACTCACGTTACTTCAGAAAGGACTGTTAGCTTCGTCCAGCTCCCTTCACTACATGTGGTGACTCTGACTCATGGCATCTAGGAAGAGACCATGCTATAAAAGGAGATGCCTTGGAGACATCTCCCCATCAAATAAATGTGGCCCCAAGAAACAGATATTGGTCTTTGGCCTTAGGTAAAGGAAACTAGATCCTCTGACCTTGAGAGTTCAAAAGTTTAGGAAGGTGCTCCAACATTCTAATGATCAAGAATCTAGGTTTTTGAATCAGTGTAGCATCAATGGCTCAAGGAGCAAGAAGTAAACTCGGGATCCCATCCCAACTGAAGCTGAGTAAATACTTCTATAGTTAAGTCACATCTGGATATGAACCTTGTGGTCCTAATGTAGGAAATGAGATAAGTTAAGAGCCTACTCACTCAGAGTCTGAGGTGGAATAGTGGAGAGTATGTCTCCAAAGTATGGGGAGAAATGTCTGCTCATTTGTTCTTGCTATCCCTTTGAGGTAAATATACCTTTAAAAATCAATTATGATTAAGTAGATACATTGAACTGGGGTACTAATCACTGAGTGCTGAAGGTGGGGAAACATAAATGCAGGGGTCTTGAGCTGATGGATTAAACAACAGATACTCCACATGCCCATGAAGTTACCCTTGTACCCTGAGGTGAAGATGCAGCAGCCTGGTTTTGGGAGAGTAAGTCGCTGCACACCTTAATGTGTATTTGTTTATTAATTCATTGACTGAAAGGTCCTACAAAGCTGGAGATGTTTTGACATTGGCCCAGTGAGAGGTGGTTTTTCAGTTAAGGAGCAGTCTTGCTTAGTTTGGAGAGATCCATCCCCAAGGTGTCTGTAAGGTGATGAAAGCCCTGAGTACAACAACTTTCAGAGACAATCTTCAAAGTTATAGAAAAGTCAGAATCAGAATTGGTGAAAGGGCTGCCTCAATGAAATCAGAGAAAGCTAAAATGATCAAATGAGGTATTTTAGGTGGGGTGTAGCCATTATGTCATGTAATTGAATCTTATTGAAGTTGTAGTTGGTTAAAATAAACTTTTAAAATAAAGTGTCATTAATGAATGAATGAATGAAGTATTGATTAAGGCCTTACCATGTACAAAGCACTGTGCTAAATGTTGGGGGTACAAATAGAAAAGTGAGACAGTGAACAACAACACCTTTAGAAGGTTTCAGCTTAAGCCAGTTGGAGAGGTACTTCGGGTATAACAGCAAAGCAGATGATAATGTCTCTTTTTAAATGTCATTTCTGCTGATAAAATCATATCCATTTTTGATATTGATTTCTGATTAAATTTTGCCCAGGACACTGTTGATAACAATGTTGTTTTCGGGGTCTTCAAAAGATGTGGCTATAGCCTTGAAGGAGCGGTTGTCAGACTGCATTTCAGGGGTTGTTTCCTAGGATTAAGGTTGCAGACCCTGGGCTGGAAGCATTGCTTTTTCCAAGATTCTTGGGTTCAGCACCCTGAGCTATTTCCATCAAGATCTGAGGGGAAAATGGTAGTCAAGATGGTAGTGGTGGTTTAACTTGATTGACACATACCTCTCATCTCTCCCTCAGAGTGTCTTGATACCTCAGAGTGCCAGCTTCACTGGCTCACCTGCCCTCTGTGTGGCAGTAGATTGGCAATTGGTGGGTATGGCTGACCTTTCTGCATAGAAACCATCTTCCTGGATTATGGATATGAGAAATTGGCTGGAAGTGGGATCAGTGGTCTGGAAGTACTCCCATTCCTGGGCTCCTGTGCCTATCTGCTTGTTGGTAGCAGTTGGTTAACATTTGGTTTTGCTGATGAGGAAAGGGGGTCCCTTTCCATAATGATTTCTCACCTCAATGGTACTACAGCAGTTGGCCTGAAAACAGGTCTTGCAGGTTGGGGCACATTGCCATTTCCAAGCTTCTTGGGTTGAGAATTCTAGGCTGTTCCCATCAAGGGTGAGTAGAGATGGTTGTCAAGGTAATGTGGTAGTTTGACCTGCTTAGCACTTGCTGCTTCTTGTCTCTCCCTCTGGGTGTCCTTCTGATTAAGCTAGACTGATTTTCCTGGTAGCTGGTGGTGATGGCTGGTCCCTTCATGAGGTAACTGAGAATCTAGCCAAGCCTCCACCATTCTGTATTTGTGTGTTTGAATTATTTTTAACCTGAGCATAGAATTTTACCTTTATCCTCACTGTAAAACAACTGTTTTGTTAGATTTGTTTCATCTATTCAAGGATGTAGAGATTTCTGGGAATTGGGGAATTCTGATTCTTTCATTCATTGCATTAGCTATACCTTAATTGACTATAAGGTCCATTTGGAGGAGTCCTATTTCTTTTATAACCTTTGTTTCTCATATAATATTAGATGGAAAGGTCCCTAAAGATCATCTAGTTCAACTTCATTTTCCATACGGGGGCACTGAGGCCCAGAAAAGTTAAGTGACATAAAGGTTGTAAATGGTGAAACTGGGATTTGAATCCAGATATTCTGACTCTAAAATTCAGAACTCTTTCCATTTCACTATACTATGCATCTCAGGGCCTAACATCCTACCTTGCATTCAGTAGGCCTTTAATAAATGTTTCCTGCTATTCATTAAATTGATAGCTTGATGCTTAGATTTATTTTATTTAATTTCTTTCTATTTTTTTCTTCCAAGAAGAAAAAAAAAACAGAACTATATTCCTTCTTTTTCCCTCAAGTAGTATTGTACATTCTAGAAAGCTTTTCATTTTTATTTGATGGTGAGATCTACATATGAATATTTCATACTTGGATTAGTTAGACATCTTGTCAGCTCACTAGACTAAGTTGAAAATACTTTTAAAGTTTCTTCCCTTCTTGACTAATTAAAATTTTTGTGAGTTCAGATGTTTTACCTGAGAATAGTTTTAGACTTCTAAACAGGCTGTCAATGTGAAACACTCTGTCATGTATAAATAAATTAGAATGCATTTGCTGATGCTGACAAAAATCTGAATATAATAAATGAATATTGGAGGAATAATTTTGCACGAGGTCACCTTCTGGCAGAGCCTGACTTTGTCATTATGTGTAATAAGGTTGGTGTGTGTGTTTCTCTTTCTAATCCAGCAGTAGAAAAAAGAGTGAATCTTAAAAAAAAATTGGCAAAGTTGGATTCTTCCTGTGTAACTCCTCAAGTAAATGAAATATTCATAGATGAAGATTTTCTTTTCATCATTATGAATCCTAGCATCTATTTTCAAGATCATGATGAATATTGTACCTTATTATAAAATTAATGACCCTATTTTATGTGGATTCTGTTTTTTAAACTTTTGAACATTGAATAAGGATTTATATTTGGAATGTGATTAATTTATATGCAGTCCTACTATAGACCTCTTGGCCTAGATGCTCTTTTCACCCAGTTCCAAAAAAAATTAATGGAATAAATATGTAGACATAAGTCTTCATGTTTTAAAAAAGAAGGGGTTAGTGTTTCAGAGTCATGAGTTTACTTTCCCAGACTGAGATTTTCTCAAAATCTCTACTTCAACATGAACATTTTGGTTAATAAAATTAATTTAGTCACAGAATGATATAGTCTGAGTTAAAAGGGATATTATAGGTCATCTAGTTCAATCCCTATTCAAGCATGAAATCCTTCTCTGACCAGATATTCTCTCTGAGCAGATACTCTATTTTTCTAACCAACTACTTTTCCACTTTTTCCTAAAATATTGGTTCAAAAGGGGAGAGGATATTAAAAAATGTAGTGGAATCCAAATGTATAAAATAAGGGAGGAGAGGAAGGTCATAGAAGAAAAAAAAAGCAATGATAATAGAGAAAGAAGCTCAGATTTCAGTTTCATGGCAGTGACACACTTTTGGGTCATGGTAAAACTAAGGTGTGGTGATTCTTGTAGATGACTGAGGTAGAATAGAGATGAAAGTCATGAGATTTTAATTAATTAATGAACTGGAAGCAGAAGGTGCTTGAGGAAACTTCAACCTGGATATTGAAATCTTTAAGGATGAGGGAAATTCTTATCCCTCTCCAATGACATCCCAGTGAGGAGCCAGGTTTGGGAAGGTAATCAGAGAATCAGTGTTATTGTCAGTGGTACTCTTCCTTTCTCCTTCCTTCCTTCCTTTGTTTCAGTGGCCCCCATTTATTTGGACCCTTGATGGTGTCTCATATCTAACTATGTGGTGGTTTCTGCACAATAATGGTCTGTAGCATGTGGTGATGGTGAGAGGAGTGATTGCTCCCTCCATAGGAAACTGCCAGGAAGGCTAAATTTATTTATTTTTTTCTTTTTCTACTTTACTACTCTACTCTAGATCCCAATCCTCCTTGAGAAGAGCCAGCTCTGGAGCCCTTATCTTCCTATATTTATGATACTATAATATTGAGCAGTTACTAAGACATCTTCTGACTTCTCAGTGTCAGAACATCTTTGTATTCGTATACCTACTTGAGTTCTTGGTCTGATCGCGGGATGAGAAGATGATGATCAGTCCATCAAAAAAAGCCTTTTAAATTGTCTAATATCTGTCAGACATTGGGGATACAAAGGCAAAGTTAAAAGAATTCCTGCTCTCAAGAAGATTACATTCTATCAGGGGAAACAAAATATTTAAGAATATACATGAAAGAAAATAGAAGATAATTTTTTTGGAAAGAATATTAGTAGTAGCTAAGAGAATTATGACAGATCTTGTAATGAAGGAACTAGATAATGAAGGCCCAGTCCTTAGAACATGGCCATATTTATCTGATGGATTATATGGAACATTCATAGGTGCTCCTTGTCAGTTTGCTATCCAACTAATGGAGGGTGGGGGAACCTATTTTTCCACCCATAATTGACTGATACTCTGACACTGAATGGTAATGAAAAGTATTCTTATTGATTGAGGAGCTAGAAGGAGGGATGACTCATGAATATCTGAGCTAGAACTAAGTGTGTGTATGTGTGTATCTCTCTATATATGTATAAAATATATATGTATGTATATATGTATATATGTAGATGTGTAGGTATACACACATATCTACCTCTATATGTCAGTCCCTTTTGATTCTTACTTTTAATGTGGCAAGTGAGACACAATTACTATGAGGTGCCAGATGGAGGGAAGGGATGCTGCCCTATCTTCTACCTGCTTATCATGTGTCCATGAGCACATATTACCTCTGTTTCTTTTGTGTTGATTCTGTCTTGATCTTAAGTGAATGGATAATCTGAGAATCGGGTGCTCAGGTGACAGGGACATCCACCAGAGGCCTTGGTTGACAAGCAGTTGGTAGCAGAGTGTTCTAGAATAGTAGTGGCATACAACAGAGGATAGAGGTGGAAAAGCAGTCTCCTTGGTTGCTGCATATTCTAGAAAGACATTAATCCACTGAACCCAGCTGAGGGCTACTCATAAGAGGAACTTCATGATGATTCCAGGAAGAGAAAAAATAAAGACTTATGGAATGAGAACTCAGAAGGTAACCCTCTAGACAGATGGATGCCCTACATACATGCTTCACTATCATTCTATCATTGTACTTTGAGTATGTTTTTCTTATAGAGTCTGTGTGTACAAGGGGAGAGTATACTCCTCTATGAGGGGGTTGGTGGGTTGGTTTCAACTATGGTTATGGCTATGCCTTCACTATAAATGTCTTTTCTAAATGGGGGTGTTCATAAACAACAATATTAGAAACTCAAGTAATTCTCTGGGCTACCCCTAAAGCCCTGAGGGGAGAAATATTGATTTGCTCTCTAGGGACAAAGCCTATTAACCCAAGTGGAGGTTGAAAGAGTTGGATTTTGGAGATGAGGGAGGGTGGTAAGTCAAGGATGACTCTGATGGTTCAAATATAATAGGTTATTTAATAATTTTTTTTATTGAATTGACCACAGTAATGAAAAACAAATCAAAACAACATAAACAACATCACCCCAAGAATCAAATATCATAAACCACCAGGCTATAAGGGACAGCTTCTATTCACCCCATCCCCACATCAGTATTTGGTTAACCAAAGACATAATATCAACACATGATTCACAATAGTGAATATAAGCTCAGCCTCTTGTTCATATTTTCTTTTGTGTAGCAACTGTATCAACGTGTGACTGGCCTATGGGCTATATTTTCAATCATAAAGTAGAACCATGCTTACGTGGCACCTAGCTTTTCACTGGAGTTTCTTAGCTAGGGCTTAACCACATTAGACGTAAATTCAACTTGCTAAATACACACTATTACAGCAATGTACCGTCCATTCTGTTTGGGAACTAGTTTAAAAGCTTTTGTAATGGATTTCTCCAGATGATTTGATTCCTGCTTTGGAACTCACATTGGGATGTAATTGCTTCTGTCAAACACTGATTGGAAGGATGTTGGAATAAAAGATGCTGCCGTATCCCTTGTAGAGAAGAACTCGTTCCGCTAATCCCCATCAAAGATCCTCATCCATCTGTTTTTAGTTGCTCTAGTCTGTGTGTGTCAGCAACTTTCCAGACTGTGCACCATGAAATTAACAGCCTAGTTATTGGGGAAAATGAGTGACTAAACTTGGTTGAGATTTATAAATCAAGTTCCAGGTGGGTTTGGAACCATGAACTTTTGAAGAATTGATAGAAATTATGATCTCAAATGCTTTACATAAGGTGTCCTTCCACTGGAAATGATAAATCAAATGTAAGAGTTTGGGCTGTATTGTGCCCATGTGAGTTATATGTGTCTACATGGGTCTTTCTGGATGTGTCCTGCAGGTAGACATGAAAAAATATCTCTAAAGTATCCTCTGCCTACTCCTCTCCAAGGGGCACTTGCCTCTTCTCTACTGTTACCAGTTTCAGCCCCATCAGTTGTGTTTTCCCCATTTTAAGGGCCTGGTGCTAGCAGCCTGCTTTCATGAAACCACTTAACATTGGGTAGCTTTTATAAAGAAATATTGACACCTTGTGGATGTAATCCAGCCCCTATTTCATCTTAATCTGGGAGAGGTAAGGGAGAGGGTGATACTGACTTTCTTGAATTCTTTTAAGTACCAACGAAAACCTCATCTACAGGAAGCCCTTTTCAACCTCTTTTAATTTGAGTGCCTTGCCTCTCCTACTTATTTCTATTCATCCTGTACATACCCGTTACTTGTTGTTTTCACCATGATATTGTAAGATCCTTGAGAGCAGGGACTGTCTTTTGACTCTTTTTATGTCCCCAGCACTTGGCATAATGTCTGACACATGGAGGTGGTGTTCAATCATTTTCAGTTGTGTTCAACTTTTCCTGACCCCATCTGGAGTTTTCTTGGCAAAGATATGGGACTGGTTTTCCATGGTCCTCTCCAGCTCATTTTACGGATGAGGAAACTGAGACAAACAGGGTTGAGTGACTTGCCCAGGGTCACACAGCTAGTAAGTATCTGAGGCTAGATTTGAACTCAGGAAGATCAAACTTCCTGACTCCAGGCCCAGACAGTATCAATGGTGGCTTCTGCTTGGCTGGAATCCTGACAGTAAATGGATGATTGAACCTAGAGTTCTCAATGCTGGACTTGCTGCAACAACATGGGCATGAATTTGTGGATTCATGGATTCCTATGGTTTATCCCCCAGCCTTTGAAATGTTCAATGTTGGAGACTCAACTCTTTACTCCTAGAATGGAAAAAGATGAATGAAAAAGCCAAGGAAGTCCTGTTTCTCAAGGGGCTATGTGTTTTTTTTTGTGGGAAAAAGCTACATAATCCTGATCCTTATAGCATATGGCATGGTCTCACAGGAGACATGGATGACCTCTGGAGGCCTTTCCAGAGATAACAGTCTCTACTAGTAGAATTCCAATCTCATGCCATTTCTGCTTTTCTTCTTCCTCATCTTTCTTCTTCAGTTGCTCCTTTCTTCATCTCCTCTTCTTTCCATAGCCTCTTTTATTTAAATTCTGGATTAGGGAGTCTCCAAAATCAGGCAGAAATGCAAAATATACCTTGTTTAATGGCAACTCAGCAGGATTTTAGCTTGAGGGTCAAGACCAAAATTCAACTCAAGGAAACTTGAGGAATCAGACCAAAATCTGTGGAATGATACCTCTCACCCCCAAAAAAATAAACTTACAGATTTAGGGGTCTTATGTGGCCATCATACCTCTGTGTTTGTGAAGACTTTTCAAAAGTACTTCCCTCCATCCAATATGTACAACATTCCCTTAAAAGATCGGTGGATTTTCTCTGTAGTGTGCTATCAAATTTCATCTTAACTTTATAAAGTACAACAATATATTTTATATTTTACCCATCAAAGGCTTTTTGTAGATAGGTCTGCCAGAAGGGGCCAGTTAAAGGAATCTGGACACAGTAAGACTGAAGGGAGGGTTTAGCCTGCCCTTCCACTAGGTGTTTTCATCATTACTCACTGTTGGTCTATAGAATGAACAATAAAGGGTCTTGGGATTTTAGCTGTTCTTTGAGAATTGGGGGTTTCAGAGGAAAATATAACTCCTAATAAGAGAAACTCTTGTAGCTTTTGAAAGTAACTCACTTCTATGGCAGAAACTTAGCAAGTTGGTGAGAGGTCTTTTATTTGGAATCGAAAACCTAGCAATGAAATAGCAGCAAAACCAGGGAACTTTTGTTCTTTATCTGATTTTCCTGCATTGTTGTGGCTTTTATCTTACATGACTTTATTTGTGTTCCTTGTCTTTATATGACATGTACTATATATGCTATCTCCTGCCACCAAGTACAATCTTCAGAAGACAGAAAGATAATGTACTTACTATGGTCAGTTACTGTGCTAAGCACTGAGGACAGAAAGACAAGCAAAAAATAGTCCTTGCCCTATTTAAACACACGAATACAAAAGATAAAGGGAAACTAGGAAAGAAGGAGTAGGTGAAGTCTGGAGAATAAGGTATGGAGTTGGGAAGGAAATGAGAATGTCTGGCCTCGTACCTCTAGAAATGGTGGTCCATGGAGGTTGAGGGCTCGCCAAGCAGAAGAGAGGGCCAAAAGGTGGAGACGTCTTCAGGGTGAGAAGGCTGTTGGCATGAGAAAGAGTTGTTATAGGTTGAGTAGCAGGAATAAGCAAGACCATCATCAAACTTAACCTCTTCTCCATGGATGAACAGGTTTTAGAAGATGGAGTTCATGAACATGAAAAAGTACACAAAAGTCTTGTATAAGCTGAAGATAATAATATGTTATAAAGGCCATACTAGGTCTGGGATACTGTTTTCTATTTATTACATTTTCAGATCCAAATAGAATTATCTGAACCTGTTGGACTTAATTTGGTGGTCATCACCACCCTTAAGTAGGTGGTCCAGGAGGATATGTTAAGAGAAGATGTACACTGAACCCAATGGGTCAACTATTACATTTGTGACACACATAACATGAGATGAATAGGATAAAAATTATTATCAGGAAAGCAAAACTTAAACTACACACACACATATGTATACACATACACACAGACATACACATACATATATGTATGTATGTGTATATATGTGTGTATGTATATATAAGCATATCTACCTGTCTATCTGTATATTGATTTATCATTAGTGATCTTAGAAAGATCATGGTGAATGGGAGACTCAAGGAAGACAAAAATTATTCTAATTTTTAAAATAGGAAAATGGTAAGATATGCAACCTTTAGCCTCATGAATGATTTGATTTCTGGCAAAATTCAAGGACATGGTATTAAAAGCATTATTTATTAAAATTAAGCAAAGGTTGTGGTGATCACAAAAAGTCAGTGTGGCTTCATCCAGAAGAGATCAAACCATATTAACCTTTTTTCCATTATTTTATAGAGTTTCTGGCTTGATTTATTGGGGCATGGTATGGATATAACCTACACAATTTTCAGGAAAATATTTGAGAAATCTTCCATACTATCCTTGTGATTAGATGATAATAGAAGTAGAGGAATTTAGAAATGGTTGAAAGATAGAAGCCCCAAAGTAGATTATAATTGCTTGACATTAAATTGGAAAAATATAGATAGATAAATCGTTTAAGTGCTTATCATTTTCCAGGGACTGTAGTAAGTACTGGTGATACAAATGAAAGAAAAAAAAACATGAAAGAAAATGAAAAACAAATGAAATGAAAAATGAAAGAAAAGAAAAACAAAAAAAAAACAAGGAATTTACATTCTAGTGGAAGAAGATGATATGCAAAAAGAACTAAAAAGTGGGTTCAGGGGACAAGATTAGAGGGATGGAAAGCACATGGGATCAAGTCTGCTAAGAAGGAGGTAGAAAATTCCAGAGGATTAAGGTAAGGAGTAGAGAAGTGGAGTCAGGAGTGAAATGAATATGGCCTGGGAACCTCATGAAATTACGCTCTAGAAAAAAAAATATTAAAAAAAATTGTGCTCTAGGTTAAGGGCTCACTGATCAGAAAGAGATGGTTTAAGAGTGAGGTGAGAATCAGGGTGAGATTGCTACTGGCACTCTATTGGAGTGCCACAGTGATCTGTTCTTGACGTTTTCTATTTAACAGCTTTATAAATGACTAGGATGAAGATATAGCTGTCATACTGTTCAGTCATTTTTTAGTTGTGTCCAACTTTGGTACTTTGTGAGTCCCTTTAGGGTTTTCTTGGCAAAGATACTGGAGTGGTTTGCTATTTCCTTCTCCAGTTCATTTTACAGATGAGAAAACTTAGGCAAACAGGGTTAAATGACTTACTCAGAATCACTGAGTGTCTGAGGCCAGATTTGAACTCAGGTCTTCCTGACCCCAGACTCTAATGACTCCACCCCCTAGCTGTGCCTAACAATCACATTAGTCAAATTTATAGATAACAAGAAGTTGGGAGAAGCAACAAATATGTTAGGTAACAAGGTTAGGATCCAAAAAGATTTTGGCAGATTCGAAGAATGGATTAAATTTAATAAACTGAAATTTAATAGATATAAAATTCTATATGCCCCTAAATCAACCTTACATACAGGATGTTGAAGACATGGCTAGACGCTTGTCATGAAAAAAGATCTGGAGGTTTAAGTGGACTGCAAGCTCAGTATGAGTCAACAATGTGAGATGGCAACCAAAAAGAGAATGTGAGCTTAGGCTGCATCAAAAAAGACATAGTGTCCAAGACTACAGAGTGATAGTTCCAGTGTATTCAACCTTGGTTAGATCATATATGGAGAACTGTGATGGATTCTGGGTATCACATTTTATTAAGACCATTGCCAAACTAGAGTATGGTCTTTTAAGAGTTACCAGATGGAGTGGAAAATCGAGACTATTTCACTTAAAGAGCAATTGAATGGGCAGAAGGTATTTAGGCTGGAGAAGATTTAGGGAGGACATGATCATTATTTTCAAATATTTGAAGGGTTGACACATGGAAGAAAGATTGGATCAAGAAGAGGGCATTAAGAATACCAGGGGGAAAGCTGCAAAGTGGAAGTCTTTGGACTGATAAAAAGAAAAACATCCTAACAATAAAGTTTATCCAAAAAATGGAATTGACTGCCTCAGGGGAGAGAGAGAAAGGATGATCCAAGCACACTGCTCTCTGTTGGATTCACACTGAATCCAAGAAAGATTTGGACAAGGTATCCTGAAGTAATGCCAACAAACAATGAAGGTAGTAGGTCCCGTGGGCTAGGAAGAAAAACACAGCCTTAAAGGACACACAGACACAAGAAAGTGTCTTCTTCCCACATCAGGGATGCTGTTATTCAACAACCATTTGCTAAGTCCTTAGCACTGGGTGTCCCATGTGTTAGAAAGGAGAGCTCTTTAGGAAAGTCATATAAATAAGATTGAAAAGGCAGTTTGAGACTCAGTTCTGAAGGGTTTTAAATTAGAACTAAAGAAATTTTATATTTGATCTATTTAGAGAAATAGAGCACAATGAGGAACTTCCTCAGAATAGTCATGTACAGTCAGTGGGGCTCCATGCTGAGTAAGGTCAAGAAAACACCACAGAGGTGAACTATAGTGAGTCAACCAGAAGTGCAACCCTAGGCAATATTAATTTATAGAGTAATGCTTGCATACATTCCCCTCCATGTTCAGCTGAAGGCATCTTTGACTGTGGATATTAACAAATGGCAGACCTTTAAGGTAATTAAAGTTGAAGTTGTCCCTTGCTTTTCCTCAAATACTTGGAGTTTAAGTAGCCTTCAGGGTGCCACCTTTGACATCAACTATTAAAAAGCATCCATTTATTAAGCACTTACTCCCTGCCAGACATTGTGCTACATGCTGGAAATACAAAGATAAGAGTAAAAAAAAAAAGTCCCTGCCTTCAAGGAGGTTACAGTCTACCTGGGTGAGACAATATGTATACATATAGGCATGTGCAAAAATATGCAAAATAAATGCAAGTTGATTTGGACAGGAAGTCACTAGTCATGAAGAAGATCAGGATTGGCCTCATGTAGAAGGTGGCACCAAAACTAAGTCTTGACGGGAATTAGGAATTATGAGAGATGGAGCTGAGGAGGGAGGGCATGCCAGGTATAGGACACAGCCAATACAAAGTTATAGAGGAGGGGAAAAGGGTTTGATGAGTGGCAACAAATTCATTTTCTTACTAGGGAGGGGGAGAAATGTTTTTTTTGGTGAAAAAGAGACTTCCACCTTACATCACTAACCTACCGGGATGGTTGCAACTCAGACCTCATCATCATCCAAAATTGTTCCACCTTTTTGTTCTTGAACCCTGAAACCACTTCTGAAAACCTCTTCTTTAATCATAACCTCCTATCTTTCTTTCTTTCCCTCTGCCTCATTCAAACTACTCGTAATTCTCACTATGACCTTGACTCTGTCCATTCTATATAATACATCCTCCCAAGACATCATTCTGCTCCCTTCACTTTTGACCTTAATTATGTCAACAATTCACTACTACATCTTGTCTTTCGCGCTATTAATGGTCTCCCATTCATGCTATCCAAATCCTGAACCCTAGGTCATCTCTACTAGTCTGTATCCAAACATTCTTGTATCCCCAGTGCCTGGCACATAGCAGGTGCTTATTAAATGCTTGTACACTTATTGACTGCTGTTGAAGGAAGACCCACAACTCTGTTGACTGGATCTACTGCAAATTTATATCATTTAGTCTCAACCAAGAGCTTACTACATAGTAATTATTTAACCTTCCCTGAATGTCTCTCTAGCATATGTCCGACAGAGGGTGCTGCAAATCACCTGTGTTCTAAATTCCCATGGATTATACCCAAACCTCCTCTTGCTCAGCAGTTGATCTTGTCCTTTCCTTAACTGAGAAGTTCAAGGCCATCTTTTATGAACTTTCTCATCTCCATATCTTCTACATTATATCTTTAAAAAATCCCTTTATATCTTCACTTGTCCTCTCCTCCTTTGCTCCATTCTCTGAGATTGAAGTGGGCCTTTTCCTTTCCAAGGCTTAAACCTTCCACACACATCTGTGATCCTGTAACCCTTATCTCCTTATGAACTTTGCACTGTCAATCATTTCCTATCTTTCAACTACAATATTTCCCTATCTATGGGCTTTACTTTCAACTGCCTAAAACGTACTTAGTTATGTCCCATCTTTAGAAAAAAAAGTTTTCAGTTTCAAATCTTGGTTCTATTACTTATTGCCTGTTTGACCTTGGACAAGTCACTAAACAAGCTTTTCAGGCCTCAGTTTCCTCATGTGCTAAATAAGATGCTTCTAAGTCCAGTATGAGTAACTTGTGATCTCTTTGATTTTTCACTGCTAGATTCATAGAAAGAGCTCACCATCTAATCAATCTTTAGGTCAATCTTTCACTTTAGAATTAAATTTTATTTTTTAAATGGAAAAAAATTCTCTCCTTTTAAATAATACCAGTGGAACATTGATACAGCATTTTAAAGTTTGCATGTATTGTCTCATTTGATCCTCTCAACAAACTTGTGAAAATGTTATTGCTATCCCCATTTTACACATGCAGAAACTGAGGCTGAGAGGAGTTAAGTGACTTGACTGGGATCACACAGCTGAGTGTCTAAGGTTTACTCAAAGTCCAGCACTCCATCTATGTGCCACCTCACTGCCATCCATCCCTACCACTATCCTCACCATCAGATCACCTTGTAACAAATCTACACACTCAAGAAAAAAGTTTCCCAATGGTAGAATATTATTGTCCAAGAAACAACAAAAGAAATAGTTTCAAAAAAATCTAGAATGATTTGTATGAACTGATGTAGTATGAAGTGAGCAGAACCAGGAGAACAATTTACACCAGAGCCCTTTTTGATTCAATTCTTGATTTCATCTCTCTATTGAAAATAATTTAGCAAAGTTTACCAAATATAGCAACTGCTAAATCCAATGGGTTTTTCAGTCTTCACCCTACTTCAACTTTCTACTGATTTTGAAATTGATGAACACTCTCTCTTCCTGAGTAATTTTCCCTTCGCTTCTGTTATACTTTCCTGATTTTCTTACCTGTCTGAAAACTCTTCCTCAGTTTATTTTGCTGAATCATTGCTCATCTCTCTTTACACTTAGCATGGATGTGTCACCAATCTTTGTCTCAGACTTCCTTGTCTTCTCTCAATACTCTCTCCCTTGATAATTTAATCTATATGTATATTACTTTGAAATTATTTATTTAACTATGAATTTTCTTTATGTTAGTCTCACATCTCTAACTTCCTGCAAGACTTCTCCACCTGGATATTTAATAGACATCTGAAACTTAATATATCATAAACTAAACTTATCACCTTTTTCTCTAGAATAGCCATCCCTCCACATGTCTCCATTTCATTTAAGGCCACCATAATCTTTCCATTGGGTTTTTGACATCAGAGCATCTTTTACTCTTCCCTCATTACCCCCCACATATCCAAGTAACTGCCAATTCTACTTTCATATTTTGTCACCAATTCATCTGCGTCTCTCCATTTACACAATCATTATAGTTTAAAATAGCATTCACCTCTTGCCTGAATTAATGGAATAACCTTGTAGTTGGTCTCTCTGACTCAACTCTCTCTCCTCTACAATTTATCATCCACATAGCTTGTCAAAGGGATATTCCCAAAGCCCAGATCTGACTATAACACTCTCCAACTTAATAAGCTCCTATTATCTCTAGGATAAAATATAAACTCTTACCTTTAATATTTACATCCCTTCTTAATGTCTCCTGAGTATCTTTTTAGATTTATTACCCATTCCTCACCTTCACACACTCTGTTGTATGGTCCAACAGATCAACTTGCTGTCCCTCACATAAAACCTCCCATCTCCTGCTTCTGTGCCTTAGCCTACACTCTCTCTTCATCTCCTCCTCTTAGACTCTTAGCCTCCTTCATAGGTCAGATGAAGCACCACCTCTTTCATGAGGCCTTTCCTGATTCCTCCAGATCTTCATGCCTCACTCCAAATTGCTGTGTACATATTTTGTATCTATTCATATGTTAGTATTTTGTTTTCCCTGATAGAACTCCCTTTCCTTAAATGAAGGGAACATTTCCTTTCTGTCTTTACAATCTGTGGTAGGTGGGGTGGGAGAAATATCTCTAGTGTCTAGCAGAGTTTCTTATACATAATAGATGCTTAATGAGTGTGCAAATAGAGGTGGGAGATGGCATGTTGAAGTTGAGAAATTGCTAGTGTACTCATTTGGCAATAATAATAATTATAATTACCATTTGACCTTTGGAAATAACAAACACCATCAGCTTCTGCTTGAAGACCTCTAGTGGGAAGAGGGGACCCACTCCATCCCAAAGTACCCACTATGCTTTTGGATAGCACTATTTAGGATGGTTTGGCTTACAATGGTTCAAGATCACCCACTCTGTAACTTCCATCCATTATTCTTGTTCTTCCCTCTAAGATCAAACAGACCAAGGCTAGTAACTTTCCCATATAAAAGTCCTTTGAATATTTGAAGCTACTATCCCAACCTGTCTCCTTCCAATATGACTCTCTATTATCCACATTAAGAATTGTTGTTTACATGACTTTAGTCTTAGAATCATAGGCTCATAGATTTAGATTGGGACCTTAGAGACGATTAATATAACCCCCTCATTTTACAGATGAGGGGTCTGAGGCCCAGAGATGTTAAGTGGATTACTCAGACCACCTAATCAGTATAATAGAGGAGAAGCTAGAACTCAGGTCTTCCAGAAACTGAGTCTAGCTCTTTAATCCATTGCACTATGCTCATGCTTTCTATTCTTATTAGGGCATGTTGTACACTTTATTGGACTCGAACATTCTCCTGTACATGAATATAATTAATGTTCCTCCATCTTGGAAAAATCAGCAAGATAAAATGGACGCAGAAGACATAGGAATTTGGGTGAATTTCTCTAAAAGGAAACGAATGAGACCAATGCCACTCCAGTATTTTCCCTAAGGTATTTTGTGTTTTGTTTGTGTTTTCACTCAAGGGGCTTGAGCTGAGTTCCAATTCTTTTTTTTTTTTTTTTGTTAAAATTCTATTAAAGAATGGTGATTTCCCAAGTAATATTCTTTTTTTTAAAGAGTTATTATACAGCTTTCACTATAGTTCCTGGCACAGAGTAGATGGTCAAAATACTTATTGAGTTGAGATGACTTCTAAAAAGGAATTGCCATTCAGTGGAAACTATGGTTCTAATATGTCCTTCAATCTATGAATAAAAGTGAATCTCCTCTGAAATAAAAAAAAAGCAGGCTGAGGGCGTGATAATCTTCATTCAAGTGATTCTTCAGAAGCATACATTACAAATCAAAGGTTCATAGATTTGAAGCTTTAAGTGACCTTAGAGATCACCTAGTTCAATATAAATTTTATGGAAAACCTTATAGAGGTCATGTGACCGGCTCAAGGTATACTGGTAGTAAATAGTACAGTTTGTGCCATAATAATATAGCTATAATATTAGCTAGCATTTATACAGCACCTACTGTGTTCCAGGCATTGTGCTAAGAGTTAAAAATACTAACTTATTTGATCCTCACAACAATCCTGGGAGGTAGATGCTATTATTATCCCCATTTTACATTTGATGAAACTGAGGTCATGACCTATTTTCTTGACTCCAAATTTAGTGTTGTTTTTACTACATAATAAAGCTACTATTGTTATAATTATATATTTTAGAACTGAGGGGGCCTGAAGAGATTTTCTAGTTTAGCCTCTTCCTTTCTGGTAAGGGAAAATGTTGTCCAATGAAACAATTAGACTCTAAGAAGACTAAATGATTTACGCAAAGCAGATCTGTTATTAGGGCAGGTAGCTGGCAACTGAAGCTTTGTCTAGGGTGGAGGCATTTGCCATAGGTGGAAAATTTGCCCCTTGGTGGGTAGAATTTAAAAGGGAAATTATAAGCCACTGTATTTCACTAATGAAGAAGACTGGACCCAGAATTGGGGTGTCTTTGGGGAAGGAAGATGCTAATGACGGGAAGAGGAGGATCTATGGCCAGTGGAGGAGCCAGAGATGATGAGAGATGAGTCCTGCTGGGGCAGGGGCTTGATTTTCCTGAAAGAATTCTTTTATGAACCTTGCAAAACTCAAACTCTGACTTGCTTTGTAATGAGAGGAGGACTGATTGGCCTTTGCCTGGCATATGGAAGATGTGTAACCCTTTAAAGACTACCTTGAAGTTCATTTCTATAATCTGGTGTCCAGTCTCATTTTTCTATTGAAACTCTCTAAAGTTACCAGTGATCTCTTAACTGCCAAACTGAATGTTTTTTTTTTTAATTATCCTTTTTGGTCTGTATATAGCCTTTGACACTTTATCATGCTCCTGGATACTCTCTTCTCTGGCTTTTTATGACATTGCTCTCTCCTGGTTCTCTTGCTATACATAGGGCCACACTTCAGTATCATTTGCTAGGTAGTTTTTCATCCAGGTCATGACCATTTAACTGTCGGTTTCCCCCAAGAATTTGTTCTGGGCTATCTTTTGTTCTCCTATACTATTTTCCTTAGTGATTTCATCAGCTCCCATGGATTCAATTGTCATCTCTATGAAGATGAAATCCAAATCTATATACCATTCATGTCCTTTCTACTTACATCCAATATTCCAAAGTGCTTTTTAGATATCTCAAAGTCAACAGGTCCAAAGCAGACTGCTTTCCCCAAACTCTCCCCTCTTTCCCACTTCCCCATTAGTGTCATGGCCACACCTTCCTCTCCATCATCTAGGCTCATACTTGGATGTCAGCCTTGACTCCTCTCTTGCACTCATTTAACCTATCCAAACTGTTGCCAAGTTTTACTTTTTCTCTCTTGACAACATGTCTTGTATATATTTGTTCTCCACTCATACATCCACCTAAATGACAAGATCTAAATGACCTAGAACTCAGTTTACCTGATTCAAGGACAGTATTCTTTTCTTATACTTTTCTTATACATTGGATTACTTCTCCTAGTCTGGTCTATCATACATACACACACACACATATATGTGTATGTGTAGGGAAACAGACAGAAAGAAGAAGAGACAGAAAAGATATGGAGGGGAGAGAGAGAGAGAGACAGACAGAGAGAGAGAGAGAGAGATTAAAAATTTCAGTTCTAATTTCTTTCTTTCCCTCCCACCCATTGAGAAGACAAACAATTTGATACAGGTTATCCATGTACAGTCACAAAAAACATATTTCCATATTAGTCATGTTTGGAAAAAAAAACACAGACCAAAAAAAAAACCAATAGAGAAGGCAAGCAATTTGATATAGGCTATACATGTACAGTTATGAAAAACATATTTCCATATTAGTCATGTTGTGAAAAAAAACACAGAAAAAAACAGAGGGGAAAAAGTATTCTTCGGTCTATATTCAGACTCCATCAATTCTTTTTCTGGAGGTGGATAGCATTTTTCACAATGAGTTCTTTGGAATTATCTTAGATCATTGCATTGCTGAGAATAGCTAAGTCATTCACAGTTGATAATCATGCAATACTACTGTTCTTGTGTACAATGTTCTCCTGCTTCTGCTCACTTCACTTTGCATTAGTTGATAGACATCTTTTCCAGTTTTTCTGAAACCTTCCTGCTTGTCATTTCTTATAACAAAATAGTTTTCGATTACAATCATTTACAATTTGTTCAGCCATTCCTTAAATGATGAGTATACCCTCAATTTCCAATTCTTTGCCACCACAAAAGAGCTGCTATAAATACTTTTGTACAAATAAGTCCTTTTCCCTTTTTTAAAATCTCTTTGGGATACAGTAGTGGTATTGAAGGGTCAAAGGTTATGTACAGTTTTATAGCACTTTGAGCACAGTTTCACATTACTCTCCAGAATGAATGAATCAGTTCACAGCTCCACCAAAAGTGAATTAGTATCTCAATTTCAATACATCCCCTCCGTATTATTACCCCCCCATAATATTAGATAATCTGACAGGTGTGAGGTAATACCTCAGAGTTGTTTTCAAATGCATTTTTCTAAGCAATAGTGATTTAGAACATTTTTTATATGAATATAGACAGCTTTGATTTTTTTCTTCTGAAAACTACCTATTCATCTCCTTTGACCATTTATAAATTGGGGAATGACTTGTATTCTTATAATTTTGACTCAGTTCCATATATATCTGAGAAGTGAGGACTTTATCAGAGAAATTTGCTGTAACCCCCTCTCCCCCAGCTTTCTGTTTTCCTGTTAATCTTGCTACATTAGTTTTATTTATGTAAAACCTTTTTGATTTAATGTAATCAAATCATCCATTTTGTATTCCATAATGATCTCTGTCTCTTATTTGGTCATAAAATATTCCCTTTTATTAGAGCTGATAGGTAAACTATTACCTGCTCCCCTAATTTGCTTGTGGTATCACCCTTTATGCCTAAATCATATACCCATCTTGACCTCATGTTGGTATACAGTGTGATATGTTGGTCTATACCTAATTTCTGCCAAATTGCTTTCTAGTTTTTCCAGCAGTTTTTTTGTCAAATAATGAGTTCTTGTCCTGAAAGCTTGGATCTTTGGGTTTATCAAACATTCTATTACTATTGTCATTTACTACTGTGTATTATGTACCTAATATAGTCAATTGATCCAGTATTCTATTTATTAGTCAGTACCAGATTGTTTTGATGTTTTTATATAGCAAGATTAGTAAAATATTAGTATTGAAAAGATGGGCCTAAGAAAATAGCTTTTTATAGAGTGGGGCTGAGAGTGGAAATGGAGCTCCCAACTCATTTTATCAAAGCAGGTAGTTTCCAGTATGGGAAACCCTTTCACCAATGCAGAGTAACAACTCCATTATAATTATACTATTGGAGAGTTGTTTGGGGGCATCAAGAAGTTAAGTAACTAAAATATAATCATATAACTGGTGTGTGTGGGAGGTTGGATTCTGAGTCAATGTTTTCTGACTCCAAGTTCAGCATAATATCCATGGTGACATTTTGTCTTTTGGAAAAATGCTATAATATAATTAAAGCTGGAAAAATAAAATTTTTTAAATTGAAATCTCAGCTCAAATCTGGCTTCATATGCTTTTAGCTGTATGGTCCTGTTTGCCTCAAATAAATGGAGATAATAATAGCATTTTCCTCACAGGGTTGTTATAAGGATCAAGTGAAAAATTTGTAAAATGCTTAGTACCTAGGCTCCTATTAGGCACTTAATGAATGCTTATTAACTTCCCTTCTTGTATATATAATAGAAGAATAAGAATAGTGTTTCTTAACTGGATGGGAGTAGAAATAGACTGAATAGGCTTACTTCATAAAGCCTTGGATTTGGATGTGACAAAAGATGACATAATTTCTTTCACTAATTTTTAACCAAAATTAGTCATTTTCTTTAATAATGCATTTAAACTCATTCACACACATAGAGGCACATTGCTCAGAGATGTGATTCATAGGGTTTGCTAGATTCCCAAAGGAGACTATGGCACAAAGTTAAGAACTTCTGAATTAGCAGAATGTGTGATTCTACCTCTTTTATAAAATTGACTTAGAATTCCTTCTCGATTATAGCTGGTTGGAACATCAAAGAACCAAAAAAGGTTTCAGGCTTTAAGGTCATCTGAGGAAACTGAGGACAAAGAGTTTAAGAGCCACAGGTAGTCTATGAAAGAGCTGGAATTTGAATTTAGATCCCCCAACTCCTCCAAATTCCAATTTCTTTCCATTGTACTTTGCTAGTAATGAAATTCACCGTATTTGATTTAGTCTCTTGGGCCATCTAGATGATACCAGAAGTCATTTCAAAAGCTGAAATTGCTGCTCTATTTAATCAAAATCGGGGAAAATGCCTACTATAAAAAGATAAGCTTGAGTGGGAAATTGACATTCTTAGAGAATGTAAGGATTCATCTATATGAACAAGATAGTGCCTCTCATATTTACAAGGATGGGAATAAAACTCTATCAAGATGTTTTGTATCTAGTGTGATGAAAAAAGCAGCTTACACATTCCTTTTTATCATCTTAGAAAATAGATTCATAGTATCATAGATCTGAAACTAGCAAGGATCTCAGAGGCCATGTAATCCAACCCCCTCATTTTATACATGAGGTTAAATGACTTGTGCACCATTCCCCAAATAGTGACAGAGAAGGAATTCATCAGCAAGTCACCTTCAGAGCCATTGCTTTTCCCACTACTCCACTCTGTTCAGATATATTATTTACAAAGGCCATGTAGAATAAGATCATAAGATGACAGCATCACAAATTCAGAACTAGAAGGGATGTTGGAGGCCATTTAATTCAACTTGCTCAGTTTATAGATGAGGAAACTGGAGCTGAAATAAGATAAATGACTTGCCCATCAGTGACTCGCAGTTAGAAAGCATCAAGGGAAGGATTTGACCCAGGTCTTCCTGATTCCAGGCCAGTGCTCTGATTTTCTAAAATCTTACTGAGCTCAAAACAAACTTTATTTTGTAATCACCACCTTCTTCCTAACCACCCTGAAGCTTCAAGCTTGGACTGGAGAATATCCCCTGAAGGCTTTAACCTTTTCACTTCCATAACTTAACCCCTGAAGTCCCTGATTGGTGAATGTCTCTGGCTGCTCATCCATACTTCCTTTTACTCTCTATTATTGTCTTGCCTGTCTCACCACTACTAAGCTGACCTCTACCCACCACCCCTTTCCATTTCTTGAACCATCATCAAATCAATATGATTGTTACTCTTTAAAAGGATATGTTAATCTGCTTCCCTGATTGTTATCCTTCGCTCTTGAAGAGGACCAAAATGACACCACCATGTTAGAGTCAAGTTACAATGTGTCCGACTGTGGCTGATCAGACCAATATGAGCTTGGGATGCTCTACCACAGGTCAGGCACAAATATTCCATGTGAACATTTGGGGTGGATTCTCTAAATTTATGTGTCTCGTGTTTCTTTTGAGCTATTTCAGTTCTGCTTTGCTCATAGAGTACCACACCTTCTGAGATAAGGGCATGACATGCTGGGTGGTCTTATGACATGGTGGTCTCCCATGTCACACAATCAATTTCAATATTCTTAAAGATCTTGAAAGTGTCCTTGTATCTCTTCTTCTGACTGTTATGAGAGTGTTGCTAGGTGACTCAGTGGATAGAGCACTGGCCTTGGAACCAGGAAGACTCATCTTCATGAGTTCAAAGCTGGCCTCGGACGCGTAATAGCTGTGTGGCCCTGGGCAAGTCACTTAACCCTGTTTGCCTCAATCTGCTTCCTTATGACTCTAACGGACATCCTAGTAACTTAAAAAAAAAGTAATCCTCCTTGGCCAGCCATCCCTCCTATGTATGTGTTATTTCTTCCAATAGAATGTAAGCCTTTAGGGCGAGGCGGGGGAACAAGGACTGTTTCTACTTTTCTATTTGTATCTCCAGTGCTTCAAATTGTGCTTGGCACATAGTAAATGACTAATATGTTGTTTTTCATTCATTCATTTGTTCATTTGATGTTGAGGCCTGATCACATACAAAGAGTCAAGAGATAGGGCAAAGTTATAAAGTCATAAACACATCCTGATCATTCTGAATTACAAAGTTGAATATGTATATTTATGTGTGTGTATATATGTGTGTGTGCATATATATGTATATATGTATGCATATATTTGTGTGTGTATATATGCACAGATACATGTAATATTTATTTCATTCTTGTTCAGTTGTGTCTAACTCTTTGTGACCTCATTTGGATTTTTCTTGGCAGAGATACTGAAGTAGTTACCATTTTCTTCGCCAGATGAGTAAACTGAGGCAAACAGGGTGAAGTGACTTGCTGAGGGTCACACAGCTAAGTAAGTGTCTGAGGCCAGATTTGAACTCAGCAAGATGAGTCTTCCTGATTCCTGATTCCAGACTTGGCACTCTTTCCACTCTACCACCTAGCTGTCCCACATATATTTATATATACATATAATGTATATGTATGTGTAAATATATACATGTAATGCAGACATACATACAAATGTATGTGTATATCTGTTTATATAGCCATGGTCTGGAGCTCTGATTTCATCAGAATGAGAAACTCAGTGGCTGGTAACTACCTCAACAAATTCATATTGACAATTTATATATTAACTTACGTTCTTAGAGAATCTGCAGGGGACACTAAAAAGTTAAATGACTTGCACATGGCAATTTGGACCCAGGTCTTCCTGACTCCAAGGCCAATCCTCTACTCACTACATCACACTGCCTCTTATTGATATATTATGTGTGTTTATACATACATATACGCATGCGTATATATAAACATAAGCAAACATGCATGCACACACAAACACATATATACTTTATCGATCAGAGACAATGTAGGTATGTAAACATACACTGTGTATATATATATATAGTGTATACATGTATATATGTATATATATACATGCATACATTTATCTATCCATCTATTGACCTATCTATGAAATAATGTGGTATAGTAAAGAGAGAACTGACAGGCACATACACATATATATGTATATCAAAATATGTACAATATCCAAATATCTATATTATCTATATTCTTGGAATCAGAAAAACCTGGGTTCTAGTTGTTCCTCTTTATAGCTATAAGTTGTAGACCAGCTACTTATTTGTCCATATACATGGAAATGTGTGTATATCTAAAGATTTTCATTCAACCTGTGATATTCTTGGTGTAGGGAGTTCCTGATGAGGAAAGTCCCTCTCTTGATGCAGATAGACATTTGTTCTTCACCTAATAATCTTAGAGTTCCCTAGCCCCTTGACAAAATAAATGATGTGCTCAAGACCAATCAACCAGGGGTGCAATAGGCAAGATTTGAACCCAGGTATTCATGACTCTAAGGTCAGGTCTCTATTTATTATGCCAGGCTGTCTCTTTGTGTGTGGTATAGTGGTAAAGCCATTGGCTCTAAAGTAAGAGGGCCCACCTTCAAATCCCACCTCTGACACTTTGTACATCACTTTGTATCCTTGGATCTTAATTTTTTTCATCTGTAAATCCTTTCTGAGCTCTCTTTACATTCTGATTTGATGATGTATAACTGACTTTTTATTCTTTCTGTTTCTCTGTGTCTCTATCTTTGTCTCTCCCTCCATCTCTCTATGTCTCTGTCTCTGTCTTTCTCTCTATTTGTAACAGCAAGCTTGTTATCTCACTAGAGTTATTATAAAATTTAGCAATTATAATTATCTTAATATAAATTTTATAGGCAGCTAGATGATGCAGTGGATAGAGCACTGAACCCAGAGTCATGAAGACTGAAAATCAAATCCACCCTAAGAAATTTACTAGTTGGGTGACCCTGGGCATCCCATTTAACCTCTGTTGTCCTCAGTTTCTTCAACTGTAAAATGGGAATAATAATAGCACCTACCTCCCAGGATTGTAGTGATTATCAAAGAGGTAATACTCGTAAAGTGCTTTGCACACCTTAAAGCACTATATAAATGCTCGCTATAACATTGCTTAAGCAGGGTTCCACAAGCCCATTTGCCCTATATCACTTGTTTAAGAAAATATGGCTATTGAGATACAGGTATATTTTTTAGTGTGGGCCTTTATCACTGTAGGTGAAGTGAGTTGAGCCAAACCATTTGCCTACCTCTATTCACTAGAGCTTATTCCAAATGCAGAGCCATCTGGCTGGGACCCAGCAGAACTGAGCTCACTCCTCTGCTCATATAGTAATTAAAATGACTCAGTGAATAAACTGAAGGAAATTTTTGTATCCCAGAACGTTCAGTATATTTATGGTCATTTGGACGTAGCAAAGGGTATCATAATGATAGTATTTGAAATATGATCGAGCTTGTTCTAATTCAAAACAATTCTCAGAATTGTCATCATAATTTAAACCTTTAATTCTTATTCATGTGATTAAATAGCAACTGAGTAAATATTGATATACATAATTTTGGGTCCTGAAGGCCAGATATATTTTAGAACATTAACTAAACATGAAAAGGATGGGATAGAGTGTAATGATATACCAAATGATGTATTTGCAACTACAAGATAAAAATTAAGAAGGTTAAAAACAGAAGGATGGAGAGTGATGTAATGTTGCCTTACTCACAAAGACCAGTTTCCATGCCAAAAAGAGTCCCAATCCAGTCAGTTGTGTGTTTTCTCCTGCTTTTAATCTTACAATTCCTGTCTCAAAAAAAGAATGGAAAATGAACATTGTAAAGAACTGTACTTCAGCTATGGGAAATCTGAAGCCATTGTTGAATTTGTTGAATTACTCAATTATTCCAGAAGGTCCTAGAGGGTTTACAAGGGGGTGATGGTAATGAATGAGATGGATGTGATCTTGCAATATGAAAAGAATTTCTTGAAATGGAACATATGGTTTAAAAAGGAATCTTCAGGGAAATAACTGGCATAAACTGCCCTTTCTCCTGGAAAGAATCATGTTTGTATAATAGATAAATGTGAGCATAGCCATTTGTACTCTATAAGCAAAGATACTCATATGGTCCATTTTGATATCCTTTTATGCCCCATCTCCAATTCAGAGATGGGGAAGGGAATAAACATTATTAAGTACCTATTATTTGCCAGGTACTCTGCTAAGTGCTTTACAAATATTTTCTCACTTGATCGTCACAACAAGGATGCTATTATTATCTCCATTTTACATTTGAGGAAACTGAGGCAAGCAGGCAGAAGACCAAGGTCACACAACTAGTAAGTGTTTGAAGCTGAATTTGAACTCAGATCTTCCTGACTCCAGGCCCTCTAGTCTAACCATTGTACCACCTTGTTACCGCTAGCAACTCAATTAGTTTGCTCTGCAGCATAATCAGAAAATGATATCATTTTTTTTTTTACCCAAAGACCAGCACTCTATATTGAAGTCCAGGGCAATTCTTAACTTTTGGTTATACAGTGGTTTTACTTTGTAACTTAACCTGTTTTTTTTTTTATTCTAATTTTCCTAAATGCCATATCTTTTTTTAAGCACCCCATTAGTTGGTATCATACATTAACAAGCCAATTTTAAAATTAGTTCTATAATAGTTGTTTTCTCAGAATCACAGAAACAGAGTCCCAGAGTTGGCAGGGACCTTCTGAGTTCATCTAATCTATCTCATATCTCAATAATCTCTATCAACCTCTCTATCTTAATCAATCTCTATGACCTACCTGACAAGTGGTTATTATCCTTTGTAGACCTCCAGTGAAAGCATCCTACTATTTCCTAAGGCAATGCACTCCATTTGTACAAAGCTCTATAACTGATAGAAAGCTTTTCCTTACATCAGGCCTAGATTTGTCTCTTTGCGACTTTCACATATTGCCCTATTTTTGTCTCAGACCAAGAGGTCTAGTCAAGTCCTTCATCCCCATGGCAACTCTTCAAGGACTTATTCCCTCAATCCTTCTCTTCACTGGGTTTGCTATATGGATTTCGTTCAACTGATCCTTGTTTGGTATGATTTTTAGACTCTTGCCTCTCTCCAACTTTTCATAGCAAATGGATGTAGAGTTAGAAGGTCCCTGCTAATCAAATTGTAAAATGAATGGGATGGACTCATATTTTACTATTAAAGAAATTGAGGCCCAGGAAAGTTCAGTGACCTAGCCAAGGTCATATGAGTAATACTTTCCAGAGGTGGGATTTACACACAAATCCTCTTAAAGCCTATCAGGTCATGAATTTAAGAAGTTTGAAGAAAATGTCTTTAAAGATACTCTTTCCATGCATGCTGGATTGGAAATTTAAGCAATCATCATTAATTTACATCTGTATAAGCTTTCATGGTTAGAAAGCATTTTCTAATATCTTTAAATCCTTGCAACAACCATAGGAATGGTTAATGTAAATCTCATTCATTTCATTTCACACATTAGAAAACTGACAATCATAAAGCCAAGCAGAATTGTTAACCTTGCTAGCTAGGATGATGTAGCAAATGGTGGAGTTGCAACTTGAACTCTGGAGTGATGGTCCCTTCGGTGTTTTTCTTCTTATATTAACTGCCTCAATGGACTATAATGATGGAGTGAGACAAAGTTTTCTTTGATACTGAAATCTCAGGTGGGTGGCTATCAGGGAAAGGCAGTGTTGAAAGTGCTGATATGAATTATTCATTCCTTTAAAAGCTTTTGTGTTCAATAAGAAAACAGTATGAAACAATGAAAGTTCCTTGTTTATGGTTTCTGGAACCTCTTTCTAAAAGGAAGACATGAGCATAGCTGCTTTTAGCAATAGTAATTTCTCATTACTTGGGCAGCTAGGTGGCACAGTGATCAGGAAGACTCATCCTCCTGAGTTCAAATCCAGCCTTAGATACTTATTAGCTATGTGACCCTGGGGAAGTCACTTAACCGTGTTTGTCTCAATTTTGTAAAATAAACTGAAGAAGGAAATACTCCAATATCTTTGCCAAGAAAACCCCAAATGAGGTCATGAAGAGTCAGACACAAATGAATAATAACATTTCCTCGTTACTTTCAGAACTGGCATGCTGTATGAGTTTGATCTGTATATTATAGTTATTATTGTTGTTATTAATAATAATAAAGATAGTGATAATGATAATAATAAAAGATATGTTAAAGGTTAACTGTTTCTTGAAGGAGTAATTAGAAACTGCCTGAATAGTAGCAACAAGGATTCAAAGGAGGCAGAATGATACAGTTTCAAATCTGGGCCCTGCCACTTACTACTTATGTGACCTTGAGCAAATTTATGAAGCCAGGGGTTTTAGAGCTAGAAGATGTTTTAGTGATCATTTGTTCCCATGGCTTACATTTCTCTGGGGATCTTAAGATGATAGATACAATAATAACAGCTAACATTTATACAGTATTTGAAAGTGCTTTGCACATGTTATCTCATTTGATTGTCAACAACAATCTTATGAAGTAGGTGGTAGAATTATCCCCATTTAATAGATGAGGAAACTGAGGCAGATAGAAGTTAACTGTTTTACCCAGAATCACACAGCTAGTAAATGTCTGAGACAGAATTTGAACTTGAGTTTTCCTAACTCCAAAATGCTCCATCCACTACACCATGTGGAGTTGCAAAGTATCCTAGAGGTCATTGAATCCAAACTCCTTATTTTATGGTTGAGGAAACTGAGGCCTAGAGCAATTGTCTCCTGAAGGTAGAGTTGGGATTTGGACTCTGGTCCAAATTCAGCATTCTTCCCACTGTACCACATAGCCTCCTGTTTGTCCTTCTGACTTTTGACTCTTTGTTCAGAGGAATATGCAATCAGATCACCAGTCTTTGTGAAAAGGTTTTAGAAAGGATTTACATTAAAATGTGTATGTTATCACTAAAAATATTAAAATTGAATGAGATCATGCAAACTCACTGTGGGCACAGAGAGTTGTTTTTGCTGTTTTAGTCTTATCATCACCAACACCTAGCACAGTGTCTTGAGTATAGTACAATTTTAACAAATGCTTAATAAATAGAACTGAACATAAATCAATGCCTTCACTTTATAGATGAGAACTTTCAACTTCAAGACCATGTCATTAATAACAAGGCTGGGAACTAGAAACTACATCCTCTATTTGCGTGTGTATTTGTGTGTATGTGAGTGGGGCGGTGTATGCATGTATGTTTGTATGTATGTATGTGTATCTGTTTATCCATTTATATCTCTATATAGGTGCTTATATATCATATATATGCACAATGCACATAACACATGCATGTGTGTATATATGTATACATATGTTTTTTGTATATAATTATATTTCCATATATATTTTAATCACATGTATTGTTTTCTGTATTTTGAAGTATTATTCAAAGGCATCCATAGGCTTCACCAGATTGCCAAAAGCTCCATGACACAAAAATGTTAAAAACTTCTGCAAAGTGAAAATTGCTGAAGCTATTACACGTGTGTTCCTTGTCTTTTCTGTTGTCACGTAGAGTTGAGATGGTGAACAAAAGTACTTCTATTGATTGGACCCAACCACCCACACATACTTTACCCCCTTTTCCTTTGAATTGGTCTTTGAAAAGCAGGCTACACAAAGTCTTTTTTTTTAAAGAAATTTTCTTCCCCTGCATTGTGTCATATGTTTAAACCAATAATGTGTGTGTGTATTTCTTTTAAAGAACAAAGAAAAACACACTAGATTTCTCTTACAATTTTTCTGTTTGAGAACATGAAAGGTCTAATTGGAATCCAGAGACAATAGAAGCCTCCTTCTGGACTCTTAGGAGCCCTAACCAACTCAGCCGTGCCTGGTTATTGACAAGTCAATCCTGATTGCTCTGATTTATAGGCACTCCAGTGTTTTCAGTGTTCCAAGGGATGATGCCTCACTGAGGAGGGTTAGGATTGCTCTTTTATTTCTCTGTGTCCCAAAGGAAATCCATTCTCTAAAATAAAAATAAAAAGACTGAATACTACTTTTGTTCACGTTCATCTACCTCTGATTCTCAGAAAACTAAGAATTTGGGGTACAAAGTTTCCCTAATCTTCACTATGAGGCTTCACTATAGGCCATTTGGGTTTGATAATGTATAAAATGAATAAAGAATTATTTGCATAGTCAGAAATTTGCTTAATGGAATAGAATAAGTATTTATTAAGTGTATGCTTTGTTCCAGGTGTCTTAGTACTTTGCAATTATTATCTCAGATTCTTACTAGGAGAATTTTCAAAGTACTAAACATATCTAAATATTTAACAGAATGCTTTAATGCTTCAATGACTCTGTGCTTTCATTTGTGTGGGTTTTCCCTCCAGCAGAACAGATGGTAACCAATACGAGGATTCTTGGCTCGTACAGTTTTCCATATTTTTTTGAAAAGTCCTCTCCAAAGTATATACCCAATAGGCCAAAGGCCTTCTTGTAGGATTATTAAAAGAGTACATTTTGAGAGAATCAATGAATCTTAGGGTCATCAGATCATAGATTTAGAGATAGAAGGGAACTTAGAAGCCATCAAGTCCATTCCCCTTTTTTTTTCCACAGATGAGGAAACTAAAATCTCTCTTTTACTCTTCTCACACCACATGACTAACTCATTCTCCCATCCATTTCTTTTTCTGATCATGCATTTCCTCTATGATATCTTTATTCCACTTCTTGAGTGTAAGCCACCATTGGAGATATGCTACATCTCCTATTGTGCCTATTGTGAGTTTCTCTATTCCCCTTTGAGTCACCCACAAATTTAATTCCTTAGAGATGGTGCTAGTTATTATCCCTGCAAAATCAACTTTATCAGTTGATTTCTTCTCAATGTTAATTAACCAGTTGACATCAATTAGCTTTTTGCAAAGGGGTATTCATTAAGAATAGGAAGGAAACTCAGCTATAGATGTGTCTAGTGATGAAAGGAAAGTCTGATTCTGTAAACATTAATATTGTGTAGGAACCTGTAATATGAGATCAATGAAGTTGGATGTGGTCAAACAGGAGATGGAAAGATTAAATATCAATATGTTGAGTGTCAATGAACTTAAATGGACAGGAAAAGTTTAACTTAATTCACGTGGTCACTATATATACTACTGTGAGCAAGAGAATCCCTTAGAAGAAATGGAGTGGCCCTCATAGTCAATTACAGTGTAAGAGAAGCAGTACTGGGGTATAATCTTAAAATGACAGAATGATATCGGTTCGGATTCAAATCAATCTGCACAACATCACAATAACACAAGTTTATGCTTCAAACACTGATGCTGAAGAGGCCAAAGTTGACAAATTCTATGAAGACTTAAAACATCTAGAAAAAAAATACTAACAAAAAAAAAGAAAAGAAGTCACATTCATTACAGGTGATTGAACTCTAAAGTAGGAAATCAAAAGATAATTGGAATAGCAGCCAAATTTGACTTTGGAGTACAAAATAAAGCAGGGCAGAGACTAACAGTTTTGTAATAACTCACTGGTCCTAACAAGCACTTTTTCAACAACCCAAAAGAGATTCTCCATGGACATCACCAGATAGCCAATATTGAAAACAGATTGATTAAATACTTTGCATCCAAAAGTGGAGAAGCTGTATACATTCAGTTAAAACAAGACCTGAGGCTGACTGTGGCTCAGATCACGAGCTTCTTATTGCAAAATTCAGACTTAAATGGAAGAAAGTAGGAAAACTATCAGACCACATAGGTATAATTTAGGCAACATCCCTTATGAATATGAAGTGGAAACGATCAATAGATTTAAGGAATTAGATCCAGTAGACAGAATGCCTGGAGAACTATGGACAGATATTCACAATGTTCTCCAGGAGGCAGTAATAAAAAACATTCCAAAGAAAAGAATAACAAAGCTAAGTGGCTAAGTGATGGGGCATTATAAATAACTGAGGAAAGAAGGAAAGTGAAAGGCAAAGTAGGAAGGGGAAGATATACCCAACTGAATGCAGAATTCCAGAGAATAACAAGAAGAGAAAAGGTTTTCTTAAATGATCAATGCAAAGAAATAGAAGAAAATAATAGAATGGGAAAGACAAGAGAAATCTTTGAGAAAATTAAAGATATTAAGGGATCGTTCAAATGCAAAAATGAATGTGCTAAAAGAAAAAAATGGTAGGCACTTACCAGAAGTAGAAAATATTAGGAAGAGATGGCAAAAATAAATGGAAGAAATATATAAAACTTGTATATGGACCAAGAAGCAACAGTTAGACTTGAACATGGCACAATTGAAGGGTTTAAGATTGGGAAAGGAGTATGACAAGGTTGTATATTGTTTCCTTATTTATTTAATTTATATGTAGAGTACATCATGCAATATATCAGGCTGGATGAATCGAAAGCTGGAATTAAAGTTACTGGGAGAAATATTAAAAATCTCAGATATGCAAATGATACCACTCTGATGGCAGAAAGTGAAGAATTAAGAAGCCTCTTGATGAAGGTAAAAGAAACACAGAAGCTATCTTGAAGCTTAACATAAAAACAAAACAAAAAAAATGACAACAAAAAGGCAAAAACTAAGATCTTGGTTTCATCATTTCCTGGTAAAAAGAGAGAGAAGAAATTGAAATAGTGTCAGATTTTATATTCTTGGGTTCAAAAATCACTGCAGATGGCGATTGCAGTCTTGAAATTACAAGACGTTTGCTCCTTTGAAGGAAAGCTATGGCAGATCTGGACAGCAAACTAAAAAAACAGAGATGACCTCGCTAACAAAAGTCCATATAGTCAAAGCTATGGTTTTTCTAGTGGCAACGTATGACTGTGAGAGTCATAGAATCGATGCTTTTGAATTGTGGTGCTGGAAAAGACTTTTGAGAGTCACTTTGAGAGCAAAGAGATCAAGTTGGTCAATACTTAAATAAATAAGTAAATAAATAATTTACTGGAAGGTCAAATACTAAAGCTGAAGCTTAAATACTTTGGCCACATAATACAAAGAAAGTAATCATTGGGAAAGATCCTAATGATGGAGAAGATTGAAGGCAAAAGGAAAAGGGGATGGCAAAGGACAAAATAGATAACATCGTGGAAGCATAAATATGAACTTGGACAGACTTTGAGAGAGAGTGGAGGATATAAGGGCCTGGAATGCTGTAGTCTATGAATTCATGAAGAGTTGAATATGACTGAAGTACTCAACAACAACAAAAAAAAAATCATTAAAATGGCAGAACAAGAACAAAAGTGCCCAAACTTCCCCAAACCAGGATTCTTCTCTATCATTTCACAGGAGAGAGTGGAGTCAGATATATAATGGTGACTTCCAACATTTGTTCCACCAAATTCACTTCTAGGTATTGTATTGCTGGTGGATGAGTTGCCTCCTTGTTTGCAGGAGAGGGTGATTTGGCTGTTGGGTTCATCCATCATTATTCTAGATCGAGTAGGTTTTTTTCTCAGTGGTGGCTTCTTTCTGGGCTTAACTGCTTAGCTACAAGTAGACTCTATCATGGACTCCAATTTCTGGAGCTCTGATGGCTCTTCTGAACTTTAGAAACTAACACAATTATGACCTAGTCAGTTCTTTCTGAGATCAGAAAAGGGTATCTATCTATCTATCTATCTATCTATCTATCTATCTATCTATCTATCTATCTATCTATCTATCTATTTATCTATCTATCTATCATCTATCTATCTATCTATCTGTCTATCTGTCTATCTATCTATCTAGCTATGTATCTAGCTATGTATCTATGTATCTAGCTGTGTATCTATGTATCTAGCTATGTATCTATGCATCTATGTATCTATCTATGTATGTATCTATCTATATATCTATGCATCTATGCATGTATGTATGTATCCATCTATCTATCTATCTATCTATCTATCCATCTATCTATCTATCTCAGAGACAGAAAACCAATAGTGCCATGTGTTTCATAGCCAGTTAGACTGGGTGAGAGAAAGAGCCCAAATCTCTGGAGGCTCTCACCAGTTCTTCATTCCCACTAGAAAGGTGTCAAGGAAGAGAGAGTGTTTTCAACTCCACAAGCCTTTTGCATGCACATTAACTTGTGGATATGCAATGAGTGTATTCTAAGTATAAGGGATGGCTTGGGTGAATGAACAGAGATGGGAGAGTATAAAATGTGATTGGGGAAAAGATTCAATATGTGGAATGAATGGGTGTAGGAAGGAATTTAATTTAAAAAAAAATATTGTAGTGACATTGTTGAGGACCCGAAGTAACAAGCTAAGGAATTTTGATCTATCATAAGGCAGGATAGGGCAAATGAAAATTTCTTAACAAGCTGTGGGAGGAATCATAAAATGAGGGCTTTGGGAGAATAGTATGGAAGCTCCATGAAGGATAGATGAGAGAGAGAAAGAAACTAAGGTCAAGGGACCATATGATAGGGTCCAGGATCATCTAAAGGTGATGAGGGCACCTTCGAGAACTCTTGGAGAAGACAACCACTGTAAAGACAAAGCATAGACTTAGCTAGGCCTTTTTATAAGCAGAGTTACAAGGACAGTGCCACGGGGAGGTGAAATGTGAAACACCTTAGTACTGCAAATTCCTTTATGTTTTCATGAGGTTAAGTATCAAACCACCAGCATATATAAAAGTAGTTAAAAGTTGTTGCTCAATCCTATTTAATTTGTTCTGTTAATACATGCTTGGAAATGTTTTTCTGGACATTTATTTTGTCTGTACAGAGTACCTTTTTACTCCTCTTTTTGAGGAAACCTAGATATAAATGACAACCTGAACCTCAATAAATTTCTTCCCAAAGGGTAATGGAGTGAGGAACTGGCATGACAGGCTGCTAGAATATTAGAATAAAATTTAGTAAGATGAAATTAAATTGGAATAAATATAAATTGTTGCCTTCGGGTATAAAAAATCAACTTCAAAAATCTACAATGGGAAATGTATGGAGAGATAGCAGTTTTGAAAAAAATATCTTGGTAGTTTAGTGGAGTGCAAACCTAATATAAATCAGCAGTGTGGTGTGGTAGCCAAAAAAACTAATGCAATCTTAGGTTGTGTTAAAAGGTGGGGTAGAGCTTTTAGGAACAGGAAAGTGATAGTCCCACTGTATTTTGTCTTCATTTCTATGCTCTGACAGTAGGTATACTTCTTGAAAATGGAGCCTACTATTTTTCAAGAAGTTTAGTAGCAAAAAAAAGGAGAGAAATAGAATAGTAGCTTGAGGGCACAGCATCATCGAACAAAGGTTTTCTTTTCCTTTTTTTCTCCCTTAAGATAGAGTTGACCTAACTCCTCAACCTTATGTACATATGGCCACATTCATATCACAACCATGCCAGGTAAATGTCTCATATTAAAAGGTGACAACATAAAGTAACATTCATTTGTAATTGAGTTTTTATCAGAATCCAGCAATTATTTTTTGCCATGTTCAAGGATTAGTTTCTCAATGTTTATTTAAATTTCTTATTTTCATGATTTTTTTCCTGGTGATTCAAATCTCCCCCCCACCTTTTTTTTGCATAGGTTGATCTAGTCATAGAATGAAGTCAAATCAACTAGCATTTATTAAGTTCCTTTTTTGTGCCAGACACTCTCCAAATCTCTGAGGATAAAAAGAAAGGGAAAAGACAATTCCTACTCTCAAAGAGTTTACAAACAGTCATTCAACAAGCATTTATTAAGTGCCTGTTATGTGCCAGGCAGTGTGCTAAGCACTAGGTCTACAAAGAAAAGCAAAAGTCAGTCCCAGCTCTCAAGAAACTTACAACTAATGTGGGAGATAACATAGAAACAATTGTTTTTGTTGTTCAGTCATTCAGTTGTGTCTGACTCTTCATGATGCCATGGACCATACCATGCTTTGCCTTTTAATCATCCATTATCTCTTGTTTTCTCATTATCTCTAAGTTTATATTTGTTGTTATATTATTATTTTATGTACATATTTGCTGTTTCCATAATGTTATCTATCTATTTTATCATTTGCTGTCCCCTTTTCCTTTTGTCTTCAATTTTTTCCCCAACATCTGGGTCTTTTCCAATGAGTTCCATCTTTTCATTGTGTGGCCAAAGTATTTAAGCTTCAGTTTCAATATTTGACCTTCCATCCTGAATTATTTTCTTTATACATTGACTGATTTGATCTTCTTGATGTCCAAGAGACTCTCAAAATGTCTTCTCCAAGATATAGACAGATTAAACTGGAGATAATCAATAGAAGGAAGGCAATAGCATGAAGGTGGACTGGCAAAAGATTCTTGCAGAAGGTGGGATTTTAACTAAAGCTCCGGGGAAGTAGAGAGGCAGAGACAAGGAGGGAGAGAATTCCAGGCCCGGGGGACAACAGTGTAAAAATATGGAGTAGGGAGATTGAATTTCTTCTTTGAGGATAGCAGGCAGGTCCATATCACTGGATCAAAGGGTACATGGAGGAGAGTAAGATACAAGAAGACTGGAAAGGTAAGAAGAGGCCCAGGTTATGAAGGACTTTGAAATCCCAACAGAGAATTTTATGTAATATGCTGGAGGAAAGAGGGACCTTAGAAATAATCTAGTTCAATCTCTCTCATTTTACAGATGAGGAAATCAAGGGAAGTGAAGGAGCTTACTGAAGGTCACTGAGGTAGCGACCTATAGAGTTGGGAGTTGAAGCAATGTCTTCTTATTCCAAATCTAGCATGTTTTCCATTGAATCATGCTGATAAAATGTGTTTTTAAAGAATTAAGTGAGGGGCAGGAAGATGGTGCAGTGGATAGAGCACTGGCCCTGAAGTCAGGATGACCTGAGTTCAAATCCGGCCTCAGACCAAACACTTGACACTTATTAGCTGTGTGACCCTGGGCAAGTCACTTAACCCCAATTGCCTTAAAAAAAAAGAATTAAGTGACTTAAAAATTCTGCCTATTGATCTAACAAAGCAGGGGGGAACTAAATAGTAAAAGTTTGCTGCTAGTAAATATTAATAATTATAATTAATATTTACATAGTACTTCAACATTTTTTAAGTACTTCACAAACATCTCATTTGATGTTTATGACAATTCTATGGGTGAGCCATACAGGTATCTTCAATTTACAGATGAGCAAACTGAGGCTTAGAGCAGTTAAGCAACTTATTACCTGTGTTCATGTTACTATTAAATGTATTATTAAAGGTTACTATTAAATTTAAGAGGCAAGAAACTAGGTTTGCTTATTCCAATTCCAATAGGCAGATTGCTTCTGTAGAGTATATTTAAGAGAATGAGAAATTTCTGAAGAGAACCACTTACCATATTTCAGTGCCCAAAGGGCTATAGCTATGGAATTCTTTGTGAGACTTCTGGGTATAACAAAAGAAATGATACCAAGATAAATAGAACTTTACTTTTCCAGAAACCTCTAGGATTTTCCTTGATCCAAATGAATAGGTTTCTCAGGTGCTTGAATGATCATCATAAATCAGATTTGCTTTTATTCCCCTTGGTAAATAGATTTCTATTCCCTTAATCTTCAGCTCTGGTTTTATTCATAGATAAGCCATTTCTCTTTCCTTCCTTCCTTCCTTTCCTTATTTCTTTCTTTTCCTTTCTTTTTTCTTCCTCCTTCCCTTTTTCCTTCCCTCTCTCCCTTTTTCCTTTCCTTCCTTATTTCCTTCCTTCCTTCTTCCCTCCCTCCTTTTTCCTGTTTGTTTGTTTCTTTCTTGTCTAGATGTATGATTTCATTGGTGAAAGTCCTTTAACAGAGAGATACCTGAAACACATATGCAACCTGGAGTCTTAGAGAGTTTTCAGGGGGCACTCAGAGGGGAAGTGACTTTCCCAGGTGAACACAACCAGAATTCATAAGAAGTAGTATTTGAACCTAAGTCTTCCTGATTCTAAGGCTAATTCTCTAGTGCCAGCTAAGTGACACAATGGATAGAGCCCTGGATCTAGAGTTAAGAAGACTTGAGTTCAGATCCAGTTTCAGACACTTACTAGCTGTGTGACCTTGGGCAAATCACTTAATTTCTGTCTGTCTCAGTTTCCTCAGCTGTAAAATGGGGAGAATAATAACACCTGCCTCTCATAGTTGTTGTGAGGGTCAAGTGAGGTAATATTTGTAAAGCATTTAGCACAGTATCTGGCACACAGAAGTTGCTCAATAAATGTTTATTTCTTTCCTTCTTTCTCTATCCATTGTGCCAAGCTGCCTCTCATGTTTCAAAATGACCAACTTGTTATGCAGAAGCTGTCTAATTCTAAATATTCAAGAAGTGTGACATCATAGAATCATAGACTTGGGCTTCAAAGGGAGTTTAAAGGTCTTCCAGTCCTATCCTCTAATATTATAGGTGAGGAAATAAGAGATTGCAGGACTGTACATCTAGAATAATCTCCAGATCCTCTAAGGAACTTTAGAAACCATACACCCAATGCTATAATTTTACAACTGAAGACACTTTAAAGCCCTGAGCAGTTTCACAAGAAGAAGTTACTTATCTAAGGTCAAACAGGTTGTAAATGGCAAGCTTAAGATTTGAACGAAGCCCTTGTCTAACTTGAGCACTTGCCTAAACAATCATGCAAAGGTAGAGTCAGATTTGAACCCAGGTTCTTTGACTCCAAATCCTGTTCTTTTTTCTCTGGCACCACTTAGCCTTAAAAATAAATTGAATTTCTTTTTTTTTTTTTTTTGTTTTCAATTAACAAGTATTTCTTTTCTCTCCTTTCCACTCCACCTTCACTGAGATAGAAAATAAATAAAACTAAAACCTTTATATTAAATAGGCAGTCAAGCAAAATACATTTTCACATCAACCATTTCTATCTTTTGATCTACTAAGAATGCATTTTTATTCTTTATTTCAATAGGCAGTTACATTTTTTCTTACAGACAGGTACAACACATGAGGTAGGTATAAAAGAAGTCCATTTCTGTGTGTGTGTGTGTGTGTGTGTGTGTGTTTTAACATCAGTCAGTCAGCAGCTAATATCTTTTCATGGGTGACTTCCGTTTTAAGGTAATGCAGAATCTGATTTGTACTCGATAAATAATATGAAGAATTTGTGAGCTATTATGACAGTTTAAAAACTCCAGCTAAGGTGGAATCATTTTGTCTATTTCAAATTTTGTCAATTTCAAATAGAGACAGTTATCAAAGATTACTATCAGTGGCTATTACAATTATTTCCAGTGCCTAGAAGAGTGTATGGCACATAGTAGCCACTTAATAAATGCTCTCTAGACATGCACTCTAAACCATTAGCCCTTATTTACCTACAAGTGACAAGTGGAAGAGCTGTTAAGGATTCCTTGAGAGAATCAAACAGAAAATGTGATAATGAGAAAGTAGGAGGGACAATCTACCAGCAAGCAATAGGACTGTTAACAATGATCAGATGCAAAATCTGATCCTTAGAGGTCTCAGAAAGGTTTATTTTGAATCCTAGAAAGAGTAGGAAAGAAATACCTCCAGACTGCCCATATCTAGGTAACGATAACAATAAAGAACTATTCAAACAGCCAGTGGAAAGTGGTTAGCAGAGGAAGAATAAAATCCTTTTAAGCAATACAACTCATGGCACTTGAAACCTAAGGCGACTTGCTTTAAAAATAAAGAAAAAAAACTTGCATCAAAAATCAGAATGAATTCACTTTGAGAAGATCTAAAGCTGCTTGAACATCTGTTTAAAATGGCCCCTGAGGATGTGGTTCGTGTTGCATTAAATGAAGATACTTCAGCTTGGAAAATTATAGCTTCTAAAGGACAGCAAATACCATCTTCCTTCTTTTCCAACCAGCCTTGTCCCAAGGAGCAAAAACCAGATGCAAGCAATTTATAGGCATTTAATGAAAACTTTGTGCAGAGCCCCGCAGTGGAATTGTGCCCATCAGTTATTATTCAAGCTTGCCTGGAATTTTATTTCTTCTACATTTCCTTGTAAACACTGAGAAATAAGGTGATCAACAAATTCCAATCATGGTTTCTAAACACCCTCCATTGCCTATTTTTTTTTTCTCCTGTCACACAGAAGGAGCTCCATGAAAGGAAAACAGTGTTTAAATGACTAGAACAACATCCTTGTCATCGGTTCTCTCCATTACAAGGGACAAGATTGCACATGCACAAACGACTTTGCCAGTGAGATCGCTATTTGAGAGTATTTTTAAGTGTTCTTTGAGAAAACAATCCAGTAAAAGCATAAAAGAGTTTGGGAAACAAAAAAACAACACAAAAACAACTCTAAATTTTTGACATATGGCTAAATTTGCAATAACAAAATAAGCTATTAAGGCTCTATTTATCTTGGTTCTTTATGGGTGGAAATTACTAAGAAGACCTATATCTCCTCCACTTTTTTAAAGTAAGGATTCCAAAATATTTCATTCCACTGGCATTTTTTTAATGTCAGAAAGCATATGCTAATTGTGTATCATCTCTCTTTTATCCAACCATTTCAATCTCAAAGAAAGTTGCAAATATATATTGACACCAGTTTTTTTGAGCTATCTCAGTAGGATTCATATAAGCCTTCTTTTCTTTTAATAGACAGTTCAGGAGCTATATTATGCATGGAAACTTCCTTTCCAAATCACCTTGTATTAAACTACTTTGTATATATTTATATTTTTCACTTTATGTTTGTATGTATAGACATATGTATACTGTCTGTACTGTTAGAATGTAACCTCCTTGAGGGTAGGTAATGTTTCATTCTTTGTGCTTGAATCCTGAGGGTTCAGCACAATGCCTGGCATTTGGTAGGTGCTTAATTGATGTTTGTTGTCTGACTGATTAATCTGAACATCTTTTCTGATGCCCCCATTAGCTAGTACCTTCTATCTTGAACTTATTTGTATTTGATATCTTTGCACATATTTGGCTTTAACTTTACGTTGCATAGATATGTTATATGTAGTTATTTTCTCCCCTATTAGAATATAACCACATAAGCTCCATGTTAGTGTTGAGTTTCATTCATTGCACTTGTGTGCCTAAAACCTAGAAATAAGCCTGACACATACTAAGTATTGAATTAATGATTATTTTGATATATGTTATAAACATAAGATTTTATAGAGTGAAAGAACACCATTATTTGGATGAATTTGAGGTACGGTTAAATCACTTGTCAATACACTTTTAGTTCACATTTTCCTTTAGAGACAATTTGGTTATTATCAATATCTGGGCAGGTCTGAATCCCTAAGTGTATTTTGGAAAATCATGGAAAAAAATAGGCCAGCATGGGTTTTTCTGCTGTATGTCTCAGCAGCAGACAAAAGCTGAATTCTAGCATCTGACAACCTGGGGTGGGGGGTTTGGGGATCATTCTTTTTTCCTGCCTGGGAAGGGGTGACATTTTTCCTCTTGAAGTCTCTAAGACCAAGCAAGTAAAAGGGCTCAATTCTATACCATCCTCAGTACCCAGGGAAGGACATTTTGTAGTTAGTTTTCTTGTTATTTCACAAGACATTTTTATATAAGAGGAAATATGTAACAGAAACTTTTTTTAACTGAACCTGTTATTTTATTGATGTAAGGCACTCTGGATGAAGAACTTCTTCTCCCAATGTAAATCAGCAACTATTCTGCAGCTTAGTTTTAGAAGGTGTCTGAGGGTACTGAGAAGTTATATCACTTGCCCAGTGCCACACAGACATCATATGACAGAATTTGAATCCCTGGTCCTCGACTCTGAGACTGACTCCCTATCCATCTAAAGCAGGGTTGGGGAACCTGTGGCCCTTGCAGCATGTGGTCCTCTAGGTCCTCAAGTGCAGCCCTTTGAATTCTCTGATGGCTGCACTTGAGAACCTAGAGGGCCACATGTAGCCTTGAGGCTGCAGGTTCCGCATTCTTGATCTAAACGTTCAATAAAGCAATAAAGTTCTCTGTATAATTATTACTTCTAAATAATAAAAACCCACTTCCATGTAATAGATATTGTAAGCATCTTAAAAGCAAAGACTTTACCACTCCCCAGTAATTAATCACCTGTTCCTAGCACATACTGAATGCTTAATAAGTATGTTGAATTCAATCCATATATTCATTCATTGAGCTTTTAAGTGCCTATTATGTGCCAGGCATTGAGCTAAGACCTCAGAATATAGAGATAAATATGAAACAGTCCTTGCCTTCCAGTGACTTGTATGCAACTGAGGGAGAGGAAGGGGAAGACAATATGTACATATAAACATACAGGCACGCACATAAGATGAATTTAAGGTAGTGTTGGGAGGGAGGGCACTGGCGACTTGGTGGTAATCAAGAAAATCTCCATGTATTGAGGATGATTTGAGAGGATGGTTTAGTAGCAAGAGCTGGCCTTAGAGCTAGGAGGAACAGAGTTTTAGCCTTGCCTTTAACACAAACTGGTTATAAGACCCGAGGCAAGTCTCATAACTTCTCAGGACTCAAGAAAACTCTCAAAGATAATTAGGCTGTAGGGAACATGCTTACATTGACCTGCATCTTAGAGGAAGTTCCCTAGTCCAATAAAATTACAGGTCCAGTTCCTACCCTTAAAAAAAATTCAATAAAACCTATTCCCTTAACATTTTTTACCAAATAGAAAGCTCTAGAAACTTTTGAAGTCATTTCCCCTTTGCCCCCACACAAATCACAGTCTAGTAATGAGGCCAATTGTTTCTATTGTGATACAAGCTTAGGGCAATTTAGTGCCAGATAAACTGGTTTAGCTAACAGATTTAACATCTCTGGGCCTGAGGCAGAGAGAACCTCATTACAATTATGTCTCTGAAATATCTTTCACATCTGCTCCCCATTTTTCATCCCCATTGTCACTGCCAGAGTCCAGGCCTCATAACTACTTACTGAGCCCAGTAAGATCCCCCACTTCCTGATTTATCTCTCTGCCTCCGGTCTTTTCCCTTTCTAAACAACTTACGTAATGCTGTCTGATTAATCTTCCATATCAGCTCATAGGATCTTAGGGAGGAAAATGAAATTAGAAGTTATTTTTTCTAAACCTTAATTGAAGCTCTAACAATAAGCAAAACTCTGATCATTTCAATGACCGGATTAAAAAAAAATAGGAATTTGTCATGGTCAGTCAATCAAGGGGTAGTGAGGTGACTCATTGGAAAGTACTCTGGATGAAGGGCCAAAAAAAAACTTGAGTTCAAATGCTGCCTCAGAAACTCACTAGCTGTGTGACCATGCCCAAGTCACTTAACCTCTATCAGCCTCAGTTTCCTTAACTGTAATATGGGGATAATAATAGCAGTTATCTCATAGGATCAAATGAGAGAATATATAGAAAGTGCTTTGAAAACTTAAAGAATTTTATAAATATTAATTATTATTAAAAGCCTTTCCTTGTTCCCTATTGCTTGCCAAATACAAACTCAAGTCCTTAGCTCAACAGAGACCCTCCATGAACTGGCCTAAATTTATTTTCCAGACATCTCTCCATGATCGTTATTCAGTATTTTAACCAAACAAACTTGTTTTCTATTTCCCAAACCTCTCTCATCCTATATGGGTTCTACTGGAACCAAAAGCTCAACAATTCATGCTATTCCTTACCTCCTATCTCCAGCTGTCAAATCCAATCTATTCTTCAAGCGTGGCCTGTTAACCTTTTATTGTGTCATGGAAACCTTCAATAGTCCAGTGATACCAATAGAACCACTCTCAAAATAATGTTTTAAAATGTATAAAATAAAACATATGGGATTACAAAGAGGATTATGAGTAACATTGAAGATACAGTTATCAACAAATAGAACACCAAACAAATTCATACATCCCCCCCTGTTTCAAAGCTTAGATCAATGGTGGTGACTGTGGTGATATCTAACCCGTTGGATGGGAATGTTGGGATACAAACAAGTCTCGACAGTCTAGGGCACTGACTTCAATAAAATACAATAAAATTTAATAGGGATAAATGTAAAGGTGTTATTTGCTTAGCTTAAAAAAATCAGCTTTAGTAGTCAAAGGAAAAGGATATATTGTGAGGTAGCACTTGGGCTGAAAGACATATGGGGTTTTTAAAGGACTTCAAGTTCAATATGATAATTAATGTTATAGTATAAATCATTCTTCTGGTTCTGCTCACTTCATTTGGTATTAGTTCATACAATCTTTATAGGTCATCTTTTTTTTTTCTCATTTCTTACTGCATGATAATACTCTGTTATCTTCCATATGCAATCCATTCCCTATACCATAATTTGTTCAACCATTTCCTAAATGATAGACATTTCCTTAGTTTCTAGTTTTTTTCCCTGCCACAAAAGAGATGCTATTAAAAGATTGTACATAATATATTTTTTGCCTTCTCTTTCATCTCTTTTGGGTGTAGGCATAGTAGTATTATATCTGGGTCAAAGGGCATGAACTCTTTAGTAAATGTCATGAAACAATTCCAATTTTTTGCCAGAATGGATGGACCCATCACAGCTTCACCAAAGTACATCAATGTGCTTGTTTCCCCCATAGTTTTTCTGACATTTGTAATTTTCCTTCCTTCCTTCCTTCCTTCTTTCTTTCCTTCCTTCCTTCTTTCTTTCCTTCCTTCCTTCTTTTCTTCGTCCTTTCTTTCCTCCCTCCCTATCTTCCTTCCTTTTTCTTCCCTTCTTTGCTTCCCTCCATCCCTATTTTCCTTTCTACCCCTCCCTCTTTCTTCTTCTGTTCTCCCGCCTCTTCCCTATTTAGCTTACATGTGTTTTGTTTTATAAGATTAGAGAGTCCCATCTGACTCTGAAATTATGTGATTCTGGAAAATAACACCTTTGTAATTTCTGGGATCCCCATGCTTATTTTTTTTCCTCTTCTAATTCTCCCTAGTATCTTTGTCTTTTGTATCTCACAACATTTATCATATTCTGACTTGCATTATAATTTTCATATGAATGTGTTTTTTTCCCTTATTATGCTATAATTTCCTGGAAGGCAAAGATGATGTTTTATTAATCTATGCCTTACAGTGCTTTTCATATGGTAGGTACTCAGTAAATATTTGTTGAATTGAATTTGAATATTTAAATGTTTACATGTGCCCTTTTACAGCTTATTTTTTTATACAGTGGTTGGGGGAGATAGGGATTTCACACCTAAGAGACAAGCTAAATCAACACTTTCTTATGGAATCAACTTCTGCCTAGCATAAGGCATATGGTATAATTTGGTACAATGGAAAGAACGCTGGATTTGGAATCAGAGAACCTGGATTCAAAATCTAGCTTTTCCATTACTATGTGATCCAGTTCAAGTCAGTTAGCCTCCTCATCTGTTTCACTCATCTGTAAAATGAGGGATTGGACTAGATGACTTCTAATGGCCTTTCCAGTTCTAAATGTATGTTCTTGTGGTATGAACTAAGAATTAAAATTACTCTTTGAAATTAGAGTATGAGCAGAAGAAACATTCATAAGTTTGTTGATTGTTTTAACCACAGCTGTAAGTCCCATTCTATTTTTAGCTCATGCTCATCAATTAACACATATTTATCAAGTGTTTTCTATGTGCATACTTTTTGGTTAGGGGCTGTAGGTGACCAAAAAAAAAAGGCAAAAGAAAAAGGATTATAGATATAGAAGGGGTCTCAGAGACAATTTAGTCAAAGTCCCTAATTTTGCAGATGAGGAAACTGAGGTTCCAGGATGTTCAGTAACTCAATGTTACAAAGTTAATCTCAGAGACTGGATTGAAACCAGATCCTCTGGTGCCAGAACTCCTTCCACTATACTCAATGAAGAATGGTTGGGAATTGGATTTCTACATGAGATATTCCCATGGAAGACAATTGAGAGTTGTGATGCTTTGTATTACAATATGGAGTGACATAACACGATCATTAATCAAATGAATCATTGGCCATTGATTAAATGAAGGCAGATATCTGCAGTGGAGGGGAGGAGGAGGGAAGAAAATTTCCCACATGCACTTTTCCAAAAGGAAAAGTGAGCTTTGAAGAAAACTTACTAAGGAAATCCCCAGGGACAGAACCTTATAATATAAGGTAAACTAATACACAATTGTTATCCTGAAGAGTTAGGCAGGAAGGTTAGCAGCAAGAATGACAATACAATGAGAGGTTTGGTTTCAGAAAATATAGAAAGCAAAGAGAATATTTTTGGACCTTCAGTGATGGAACCATGTTTGTGTTTCCACCAGTGACTAGTATACAATCCAATTAGAAACATATCTATTAAGTGTTGCCCAGGTATAAAACAGGGCAGCTAAATGGTACAGTGGACAAAGTGCTGGGCTTGGAATCAGAATCATGAGTTCAAATCTGACCTCAGACACTAACTATGTGACTCTGTATAAGTCATTTAACCTTGTTTGTCTCAGTTTCCTTGCAAAATGAGTTGGAGAAAGAAATGGCAAACCACTCTATATCTCTGCCAAGAAAACCCCAAATGGGGTCACAAAGCATCAGAAATGACTGAAAATAATTAAAGAACAGCCACAAAGGTATATGTTTTGGTCTTCTTTGTCACCAAAGAAAGATTCTATGGTCTGACTTTTTTTGAGAAGTTTGCTCATGATCCCAGCCAATTACTTGAGTTATAAACTCTTTGTTAAGGTAGGGGTCTGCTTCCAGTGTGGAGAATGTACTATCCCAAGCTTCAGGGGTTTTGTGCAGCTGTTTTCAGAGATATTTCTAGGAACCTGTAAATTTGCAGTTCTTCCAAGGTGGTATGATAAGGGGTTAGGTGTTTACTCCTTTCCTGGCCTATGCTCTAGTCTATGAGTGACCACAAGCACTCTTTTCTGCTTTTGAACTGTGAGGAGGATTTCCTCTCTACCACTACTACAAACTCCACAATGCCAGCACTCCTCCTCACCCCAGGACCACCACAGTTGGGTGTGATTCAGTCCTCTGAGGCCTGCTTGCTGAACTGCATTACTCTCCCCACCTGGCACGATATACCTTTCTGATCAACCATCCAGGTTGTCTTGGGTTGGAAATGTGTTTCACTCTGTCTTTTTGTGGGTTCTGCTGCTTTAGAATTTGTTTAGAGCCATTTTTACAGGTTTTTGGAGGGGTTTGGGGGAGAGCTCAAGCAAGTCACTGCTTTTACTCCGCCATCTTAGCTCAACCCCAATCCACAAAGGTATAAAACCATGTGTTTGGTGCTGTGGAAACAAAGAATAATATCCTAGTCCCTGATCTCAAAGAACTTAGTTTGATGTGGAGATATAGCAAATATATAAATAAGGTAAGGTAGCTCACGGGAGATGAAGTTTCTTCTAGTAATGGAGATTGGCATCTTCTCTGTAATTTATAGTCTTAGTTTCTTTGACCACTTAGAGGTTAAGTGACTTACTAATGGTCAGACAGTCAATATGTGTCAGGTATATGATTTGGTATATTTTGAGGTCAGCTGACTTTTTTCTTCACTATGCTGCTCTCTCTCTCTCTCTCTCTCTCTCTTAGCCTTAGTTTATGCTACTGTTAAATTAGGAGGTTGGACTATACGATCTCTATGGTCCCTTCCAGTCTTCAATGTATGATCTCATGAGTTGTGGTGGTCTGTGACTCATTCCTGAGGCACACCAAGGAAGCCATACATTTACATGATGTGAACAATTGGGAGTTTGCCTTCTCCCTGGCCTGTGTATCCAAGATGTAATAGAAGTCTCCTGAGACTCATAAAATCTTATGACTACTATCCACTTCTAGTAACTCATATGGAGGAAGAATGAAACTGCCAGAAGGAAGTGAGGAATCATTTCTATGAATTATATAGTCATGGGCAATAAACCAAAAACCCTACAGACATTGGTGGTTTTGAAGTCTGGAACTTCAAAAGTGAAAGATAAATTCAGGAAATGAATGAATGGTCAAAAATGGGGTACCAAAGAATAAGATCTTAATTTCTGGACTAGAAATTAAAATATGGGAATGATGATCTGGGATAGAATTCATCTAACTTGGGCTTATAAAAATGAAGATTTCATGGAGACCTCTGGATTTGATCAAATGTTCTGAACTGAAAAGAAATGGAAAGGGAAAAATGATTATAACTCATTATAGAAAACTGATTATATTACATAAGTCATATGCTATAAAGAGTAGTAGGTACAACATAGAAAGAAGTAAATAAGAGAGGATTAGTAAATTACAAGAGATGAGATTCAAAGACAGGGATAATAATTCATGGCCAAAGATGTCTATATACAAAACAGCCAGAATATGAGTAATTATTAAAGTGAGCTAGAGGTCTTAATTCAAGGAGATCTACTCAGTATCACAGCATCACAGAATCTCAAAGTTAAAAGGAATTCAGAGGGTATCTAGTCTAACCTCTGTGAAGGATTTACTTCATAACTTCAAAGCATCATAGACTCAGAGCTGGAAGGAACCAAAGAGGTCATTACGTCTAACCTCTTCATGTTGTAAATGGAAAAAATGAGGTGTAGAGAGGACAAGTTGGAGATAAATATTCAAAAAAGTAGCTTTGCCTAGCAAGCTGTAGTCAGTGAAATAAAAAAAATGGAATGTGTTTTAGCAGGGAAAGTGAAATGCATACATAAAATGTTTTTTGGTTGGCTAAGGTTTCTAAATGAGAGAATATAATCACAGGGTTACAAAAGGCTAAAAACTGAATTTGGGGGGATATATACATTTATAAATTGGTAAGTTGAAGAAGATCCAGCAAAATAAATAGAAAAAGAATAGTCAAAGAGGCAGGAAAACCAGGACAAGGTATTGTGGAAGCCAAAGGAAGAAAAAGTATCAGGAAGAAAGGGAAAGTTGAATGGTACCAAGTACTGTCATGAAGGAGTAACCTTGAGAAAAGGATTATTGGATTTGGTCATCAGTGTCACAGATCTAAACTGTGAAGGGACCTCCAAAGTCATCAAATCCAACCACCTTCATTTTACAAACTAGAAGGCTGAGCCCCAAAGAAGTTAAATGACTGGCCCACATTCACACAGCTGTCAGATATGGGATTAGAACCTATGTTTTCTGAATCTAGATTCAATGATTTTTGCATGATACATTGAGATCAAATACATGGAAGAGGTTAAAAAAAGTGGACGAAGATTTGACAATAAAAATCTTAGTTTAGCCCATACAGGTAGGTAATTTATAAAGTAAGGAAAGGGATAACAAAGGAGAGAAAAGTAAAGTACTGAAATCACTGGGCAATAGTGAATATCATACCAACAGGAGCAGAAAATCAGGGGAAGAAAAATATTAAGCGAGAAGAATTTTATATTTGAGGAGAGCCATTGACAGATTTTTCTTTAAAAGAGATAATATCTTAGTCCCTGATCTTAAGGAACTTAGTCTGATATGGAGGTACAGCAAATATTGGATATTTTCTCTCTATTCTCTTTTATTTTTCTTTCTAGGGTTTTTGATCTTATGAATGACCAGGAATAGTTGGTACACTAAATTTTTAATAGTGTCAGTCAATTAACTATCACTTAATAAATACCTGCTACTATGTGCCAGGCACTGTGCTAAGCTAGTGTCTGCCTCTTTACAGATTTTTAAGCAAATAGTTTAACCTCCACATTTTAGAGAATATATGCAACCATTTCTAAGAATTATAACCTCTGCTGGGGCCAAGTGATGGGACACTGTATCTTCTCTGTCATCCCTAAAGGACCTCTTTTCCCTGAGATCCTTTGCATAGTCTGGACAAGTTTCAATCCTGGGGAAAAGGGAAGGAAAGAGAATAAGCATTTATATGTTGACTATTGTGTGCAGGCACTGTGCTAAGCACTTTTTATAAATTTATATCTTATTTGATCCTCACAAAAATCCTGGAGTATAGGTGCTATTATTCACCTGATTTTAGAGTTGAGGAAACTGAGGCAAACAGAGGTTAAGTGACTTGCCTATGGTCACACAACTAGTAAGAGTGGGAGACAGGATTTGAACTTATCTTCCTCACTCTAGGTCCAATACTCTATCCTCTGTGTCACCAGCTGCTTTTAGGGGAATCTGATCATTTGAAATTCTTTTTTTATACTTTGTTTGTCAAGTTATATCCTCACCCCAGGACCCAGGAAATTTGCTTAAAGCTTAGTTTAGGTTCATGTCCAGAGTTATTTCCAAAGGGGAGAATAAAATGACACTCAAGGTACAATGTTAACCAGACATGGGGCAGGTATTTATTTCCTACACACAAAAGTAATGCTTAGCACCAAGTACACATCAGCAGAAGAAATAAATAGGTGGTAAGTAATAACACCTATTATACATGGAGGCTGAAACTTGCATATCAGAACCTGAAACAATTTGTGGGACTCCTGATTAGGGTAGGTCTATCTTACATTGCACTTTGGCTCAGCATTGTTTAACTTCTTCCAGTTCTGTGCCTTCCAGGAAGCCAGGCAAGGGCTTATGGAACATTTTTCCCTGGATGTTGACCACCCCTGGAGGGTCACACACTTTTTCTTCTGAGGAATGATGCAATACTTCTCTGGCTTCCTTTAAGTCCCAACTAAAAGTCCACCTTCATAGGAAGTTTTCCCTAACTTCTCTTATTCTAATGTTTTCCCTCTTTTAGTTATGTACTATTTATCCTGTATTGCTTTGTCTATATTTGTTTGCATGTTATCTCCCATTAGATTGTAAGCTCCTTGTGGGCAGGGACTATCATTTGCCTCTTTTTGTATTCCCAGCACTTAGAAAATTCCTGGCACATAATATAAGCTTAACACATATTTATTTAATGAATAAATGAATATGATGCTTGCTCAGAGAAGCTGATCTCTTAAGCTTTTCCTCTCTATTTCCCTCCAAGAAATACAGCTGTAAGGCACTTATGGCTCCAAGTACCTCCTCACCAAGGGAATGTGTTTTGATGAGAACCTTCACTTTCCCTTCTGGCTAAGATCAATCTCCTACATCTTGCCATACTGATCCCTTCCCTCTTCTGTTTTACCTTGCTTTCTTATAGTAATGCATAGTTGTCAAAATTGTATAGAGATTTTTATTTCTTTTCAACTTACAACTCGACTGGGTGAAAGTACATCTCTAGCTTTGGTGTGTTCTCTTGCTTTTTCAATCCCCATTCAAGAAACTTCTTTCTTTGTCATCAACCAAAAACAAATGCACAAAAAACAAAAACTAAAACAAAACATTGAATATCTTAAAGGGAATGTGGACTTTGTTTCATAGAATATTAATTCAGTTATTTTTCCTTTTAGAGCATCATAGATTTAGAATTTGAAGAGACTTAGAAGGCCATCAAATCCAATCTCTTCATTTTATAGCTAATGAAAATGTGGCTGGGGGAGATGAAATGATTTCTATAATCTTATAAAACAAAGGTCATATAGCTAGTAAGTATATCTCAGGCAAAATTTGAATTCAGACCTTCCTGGGTCTAAGCCCAAAACTTTACCTAATGTGCTGTTTTATTCATTTACAGAACTTTTAAAATTTTACCAAAGTCTATCACACAAATCTTTTTCCCCTTAATGTTTCCTTTTTGTTATTTGTTTTAAAAGATATTGTTTAAAAATAATATTTTATTTTTCTTCCAACTACATGTTAAAACAATTTTAACATTTTTTTCAAATTTTGAGTTCCAAATTCCCTCCCTACCTCACTGCCCCCCATTGAGAAGGCAAGTAATTTGACATACTTTATATATACTCCATTTCTATGTAAGTCATGCTGTGAAAGAAAACAGACAAAAAACACTCCAAGAAAAATAATGAAAAGAAATATGCTTCAATCTGCATTCAGGTTCAACCAATTCTTTCTCTAAAGATGGACAGCACCTTTCATCATAAGTTCTTCAGGATTGTCTCGTATCATTGTATTTCTGTATTGCTGAGAATAGCTCTATTATTTACAGTTGATCATCATACAATATTGCTGTTATTGTGTACAAGGTTCTTCTGGATCTGCTCATTTCACTTGGCATCAATTCATGTAAGTCTTTCCAGGTTTGTTTGTTTTTTTTTTTTCTGAGAGCGCCCTGCTCATCATTTCTTATAGCACAATTGTATCTTATCACAATCACATACAACAACTTGTTCAGCCATTCCCCAAATGATGGACATCTCAATTTTCAACTCTTTGCCACCACTAAAAGAGCTGCTATAAATATTTTGTACATATAGGTCCTTTTTTATCTCTTTGGGATGCATACCTAATACTGGCATTTCTTGGTCAAAGCATATGCATGTTTTTTTTTACAGTCCTTTGGGTGTAGTTACAAATTGCTCTACAGAATGGTTGAACTAGTATACAATTTCACCAATAGTGCATTAGTGTCTTGATTTTCCCACATCAACTTCAACATTTGTCATTTTATTTTTTTGTCATATTAGCCAATCTGATAGATGTGAGATGGTTGCTCAGAGTTGTTTCAATTTGCATTTCTCTAATCAATAGTGATTTAGAGCAATGTTTTATAAGATTATAGATAGTTTTGATTACTTCATCTGATAACTACCTGTTCATATCCTTTGATCATTTATCAATTAATTAATAGCTCTTATTTCTATAAATTTAGCTCAATTTTCTATATGTTTGAGAAATGAGGTCTTTATCAGAGAAACTTGTTGTAATTTTTTTCTCACTGTAATGATTACTAACTACATATTTCCCTCTGTACTAATTTCTCCGTTTATCCTACTTTCTCTCTCCATTCACCCTATCCATTCTCAAAAGTGTTTTGTTTCTGACTTTTACTTCCCCCAATCTGCCCTCTCTTCTATCACCTCCTCCCCTTTTCTTACCCCCTTCCCTTCCTACTTTTCTGAGTGTGTGTGTTATTCCCTCTTTGAGTCAATTCCAATGAGAGTAAGGTTCAAAAAATGAAACACTTCATGAATTTGTGTTTCATCCTTGAGAAAGGGCCATGCTAATCTCCTCTGTATCATTCCAATTTTATTACATGTGCTGCTGAAATAAGAACTTCTTTGTTCTTTTAAAAATATATTGATCTCAATTTTATTTTTATATAATAATTTTGTCTTGCCCTAGAAGCATGAAATAATTGATTTCATTGCTTATCTTTTCTTGAATGACTGTAAGTCAAACACTTCACTTCTGATTTCTTTTGAAGGAATAACTCAAATTCCTCTTTTTTATTATTGAAAGTACTTCAGATGATTAGACTCAGTTTTGTAGGATCTCATTTGGGGATATTTTCTTTTTTTGGGGGGGGTATTATATCCCAATCTCTCTCTCTCTCTCTCTCTCTCTCTCTCTCTCTCTCTCTCTCTCTCCTTCTTAAAGATGAAGAATAGAAGCCCTTTTCTTGACTGCTTATAAAATTTGTTGTATGACATTGGAATTCTAAAATATATTTATTCATTCAAGTTTTAATGATGGGATTTTCCTTTCCATCCATCTCTGGGATCACTCAGTCACTGCTTTGCCATCTTTTTTCCAAACCTCCTAATAATTCACCTATATGATAGCCTAAAATGTATACTCAGGCATTTAAATTATTTGTATTTTTTCTGGGTTACCAATAACAAATTGTCACCATGCCTTCTGTCTTCAGAATCAGTCACTTTGGCTAGTATAAAGTTCACGAATTCTTTCAAAGTTGTCTTTTGTTTTGCTCTGGACACATTTTGCCTCTCTCTGTGTGAATTTGATTATATTTCTGTATTTTTGAGATTCAAAGGTTTCATTTTCTTTTTCAGCACCACTATTATTTTGGAGTGATTATCTGTCATGTGTTCTAATTTTCTTGCCCTATTGCTTATTTATTTCTTCTCTGATAGCTCTGATTCATAACTTAACTTCCAACCCAACTTCTTCTAAATATATTTTTCTCTTTTGAACTATTCTGAAAATTCTTTTTATAGTTTTATTATTGCTGGAACTTATATGTTTCTTTTTTTTACTTTCTTTATATATTTTTTGCTTTTATTTCACTTTCCTTTAAAGTATAATATTCATTCATTATGTTGTAGACTTTTCTGGAATACTTGTTCGTTTTTCTTTCTTCCTTAAGAGTCTCACTGTTACTTTATCTGCATGGGAACTGGGCCTATACTAAGCCTTTCTCTCTTGGTCTTTTTGTCCTTTTGCTTTTTCCTTCTATTCTAGGCTTCTTTCCTCACTTTTTAGCCCAGAGGTGTCATATGGTTCAAATGAAATAATGACTGTAAAGCAATTTGCAAATATTAAAGTGCTATATAAATGCCTATCATTATTATTATTATTGTTATTGTTATTATTATTATTAGCCTATAGTTATCAGGCCCCTGGTATGATGATGTTTTAATTCCACAAATCTTCAACTATATTCCTGATGAGCTCAAGCAATGTTTATACAGCAATACAAGTGGTATGTTGGTAAATATTCAACAACTGAGCTGGGTGGTGGGGAATATATACACACACTTTCCTGTTTAATCTGTGTTATTAATACTTTCTTACACCTGCACAATCAACCCCCCCCCCCAAAAAAAAACAAGCCCTGATATGTAGCAACTGCTGAAGTATAAGGCTGTTACTGAAAATTTCACAATAGATTTTTTTTTGGAAGCAATTGGGTTTAAGTTATTTGCCCAGGATCACACAGCTAATAAGTATGTGAGGTTGGAGTTGAGCTGAGTTCTGTATCTCTATCCACTGTACCACCTAGCTGACCTTCATAACAGACACTTTTAGGCTAATGTGAGCTGTTCCAACACTTCTAGTGGGGTCTTAGCCCCACCCACTTCCACTGCCTTGGAACACATTTCTTTTGCCCATATTCCTTGAAACTGGCATCCCTCAGTCTCATTGAGTTTGGAGATATAGATCTGTGTACAATTGCTGTTCCTCCATGAAATACAACTGACCACACTTAAGTTTATAGATCCTTTTCCCTTGGACATGGAAACTTCTTTCTCTCTATCCAATTTTTCACTTCCGGAGATTTCTTTCTACTCCTTACAGTTACATCCTCTTCCCATCATCTGTCTGAGTAGAATCAGTATTTTTTACCTATTACAGGGAATGGGAGGGGGTGAGGGAATTGAGCCATCCTGAGAGAGCCAAGGAAAGTTGGGGAGTGGATGATTTTGGTAGCTCAGCCCGCTAGTATTATTTCAGAAGGCTTTGTTGTTTGGAAGTGTTTCTGTCTTCTCTTCTTGCCATCTTTTTTTTTCCTATTGTAGATGCAACATTCCTTGTGTTTTAAGGTTTCTGAAGTGGGGAACTTAGGTTGCAAATATTTGTACCACCAGCTTGCCACTCATATGTCTACCCAGCACTATAATTTTCTAGGGTCTGGGTTTCAGAAGATCTGTGTTCAAGTCTTCATGGTTTCCCCTATGAACTTTGTGGTGAAAGGCAGTATAGTTCAATGGAAAGAGCACAGGCTTTAAACCAGAAACCTGAGACTCAAATCCTCATAATTTTGTGACTTTGGCATGTTACCTAACCTATCAGGACCACAGTCTCCCTATCTGTGAAATGAGATTTGGTGTTTTAGGCCAATGTTCCTATGACCTTGGACAGGTCAAATAACCTCCACCTACTTCAGTTAGCTCGTCTGTAAAAGAAGAACAGCATAGTTTCAATACCATCCCTCTAAGGTTGTATTGAGCAATAAAGTATAGAAAGCACTTTGGAGTCATAACTGTTTTTTAAATGTAAAAACGAAGGGCTGAGAATACAGCTCTGATAGCAAGGAATGTTCCTTCTGGGACTTTGAAGGAAAAATCAAGGAAAAATAATTAGATCTAGTTACAAAATATCTCCCAAGTAGGCCTGTTTCTATGGACGAAGTTCTTTTGTGACGACTCAAAGTCACATAACATAATTCAGGATTAGTATTTAACCTGAACTCCAGTTGTGCATAAACCTGGGGGAGAAAACTTCCAGTCTACATAGAGAAAACATCATCTATTCTCATTATTTCCTAATATCAACATGCAGGCTTTGTTAAGTTTCGATTGCCCAGGGACATGATGTTTCTATGCTTGGAACTGCCTTCCTGCCAGGAAGGTAAAGCACATAGTGAATTGCCCGCAGCATCAAAATCCATTGTGACATCTTGATATGTAAACATGCTGCTGAAAGATTCCATAATTGCACTCTTGGTTTTGATTTCACCATATAAAATTTGGGGAATTTTTACTTCACTTTAAAAACAAACAAACAAAAAAAACAAACAAGAAAATGCAGTTGAATTGTTGAACAATTCAACAATTGTTGAACAACTTTGAAGGAGGGTTTGCATAAAACAGGGAGAGAGTATATACACTTAGATTCAATAAAAAGCATGAAAATTTAATTAAAGACTGTATGAACAAGATTACTTCCTAGGTAGGAACTAGTCCAGCAGATGGGTTCAATTCTTATTTGCTGATATTCTATCACCTATCTATCTATCTATCTATCTATCTATCTATCTATCTATCTATCTA
>NW_020954652.1:10065374-10150569 GCF_900497805.2 Vombatus ursinus
CTATCTATCTATCTATCTATCTATCTATCTATCTATCTATCTATCTAGTCTACGTATGTCTCTCTCTCTCTCTCTCTTCATCTATCTAACCACCATTATTGCAAACAAGCAAACCTACCTACTGGACTTGTTTATACCCAGGTGGTTCCATAGTGTAGAGAGACCCCTGGGCCTGGAGTCAGGAAAGTCTGGGTTCATATTTGGCTTCAGACCCTTATTAGTTATATAACCCTGGGCAAGTCACTTACTTAACTTCCGTTTGCTCAGTTCCCTCATCTGTAAAATGGGGATAATAATAGCACCAATTCCCAAGATTGTTGCAAAGATCAGATTAGAAAATAATTGTGTAGTGCTTGGCACATGGTAAATACTATATACATGTAAGCTAATGCTGTACTATTGATATCTCATTTGATATATATATATATGTATACATATACATAGAGATAGATAAGATGATGAGGTTCAATTGTTTTAGTTGTAATTCTTTGCAACCCCATTTTTGAGGTTTTCTTGGCAAAGAAACTGGAGTGATTTGCTATTCCTTCTTCAGCTTGTTTTATGGATGAGGAAACTGAGGCAAACAGAGGTAAGTGACTTGCTGAGGGTCAGCAGCTATTATATGTCTGAGTCTGGATTTGAACTCAGGAAGATGAATCCTCATTATTCCAAGCCCAGTAATTTATCCACTGTTCTTACTAACTGCCCTGTATGTGTGTACACATATATACAGATGTATATATGTATATGTGTGTCTATATATAGACACACATATGTATGTGACTGTATGGTGTAATGAATAAAGAATAAAGAACTGGCTCGAGAGTGAGGAAGACCTGAGTTCAGCTCCTGTCTCAGAAATATACTGGCTGTTTGACCCTATGCAAGTTCCTTAGTAAACCCTCATTAATTGCTCTGTTGACTTTCAGGGCTTTAGCAAGTGTCTAACACTAGAAATTGTGGAACAAGTGCTGATAGAGACAGTTTTCCTACACCCAGGATTCATAATCTGGTGTCTGTGAACTTGTTATTTTTAAGGTTTTTATTTTGTTAATTAAATTCAATATTTTTTCTTCTATAATCATATGTATATTATTTTATCATTTAAAATATTATTCTAGGGGAAGGGAGGTGGTCCATAGACTTCACCAATGAAGCATTAAAAACAATGTGAGAATCTGCCCCAAAGCAATAAAATTCTTGATTCTGTTAAATCACCACCACCACCAACATCACCACCACCACTACCAACCGCCCAAACCAAAATTGACTCTGTGTGTGTACATAAGTTATGTGATGATAAAATGCATGAATAAATAAATAAATGAATGGATAAATAAATGTTAGTCCTTTCCTCCTTGGTACAACAGTAGAAAAAAATGAGGATAAGGGCAACATTTTGGAAACAGCTGTAGTTCTTCCAAAGTGACGCTCCTGGTGGGGCATTCAGCAGGAGGGAGGTACAAACCAGGCCACAATTGTGTCTTTTGAACATTGTTTGGCATGGTTCTGGCTATAAAAGAAGTTTCTCCGTCTATGAGCAACTCATAGCTGCCATGTTCATGTACCTCTGGAGTATGAATCCTTCTTGAACTGAGCACACATGCATGCAAATGAACATTTGATCGTCTCTATATCTCTGAATCAGAGAAAAAATTTCAAAATATCATCCGGTCCATCCTCTCATCTCCAGCAGAACTGCATTAAAGCATGCTGGGAAACAACAACAACAATGACAAGAACTAAAATTCAAAACAAACTTCACTTATTCTTCCAATAAAAAGACATTCCATACCCTTACTGAATAATTCTTTCCAGTATCCCTGGAATACTTGACAATCAGAAAAATTTCCTCTCTATTTGTATTGCAAAGAACATTGAGAATGAAGTCAGAAACCCTGACTGACTTTTGACTACATCCATTACTCACTCTGTGTAGCCAGGGGAACGTCATTTAAATTTTCTAAACCTCAGTTTTATCTCCTGGAAAATGGGGATATTAGGGCTCAAAATCACAGAGTCTCTGCCATTTATGACCTCTGTGACTCTGGGAAAATCACTTAACTTTTCTTGGTCCCAGTTTCCCTTATGTGTAATATAAAGGAGTTGTGTTAAATTGCCTCTAAGGTTCTTTTCCCTTCTAGGTTTGTGATATGACTGATGAGGTTTATAAAATTGTCACCTACCTTTCATTTCCAGAACTTGATAAAAGAGTAATTGTCACTATATTTGCCACTCTTTAGCCTCTAGTAGCCCTAGGATACACAGTTGGTGTACCTAACCAACTTTTTTCAGTGTTAAATGTCTGTGAGTGACGTGCTGCATTGATTCTGTGTCTGAAGCATTTGCCCTGAAAGGCCCTCTGAAACTTTAGTTGTTAAAGAATGGAGCTTGTTGACTTGGGAAACATATTGGTTAAGTATACGCCATGACCCTAGGTCCTCGGAGCTAAATATGACCTGCTATCTTGGGAGTGAAAGTCACTAAGTATTTAGTGCTTGCATAGTTCAAATGCGAATGTTTGCAACGACCATACTTCCAAATTAGAACTGACTAAATAAAATCATCTCAGGTATGAAAGAATAGAGACACCACCAGGTAGAAATTGGCAAGATATTTGCCAATATCTCTGAATCAAATGCAAATCATGTGGTCATGCATCTATAGGAGTCACATGTGTATGTCGTATCGATTACTTGTTTGGGGAAAGAGCAAGATATATTGTCCCTCGAGGTGAATATTGACTTTGGAGTTGAGTCAGTCAATATTTGCCTCATTTGTCAGCAAATTTTGATATTCCCCTCAACTGAATTCAATATTTCCTTAGTGTTAACTTAAGCGGCAGGAGTAACAGCCATTTGTTTTCATGTTCCCATTAGAAGTTTTTATGGATGACTTGTTAGGAAGAGAAAACAAACTGCCCCACAGGGATGATTTTTTTAAAAGACCTGAGCCATCACTGGAGTTGCTTTATGTGATAGAGGCATAAAGAAGTTGGAAACTGTAAAGTGGATTTTATCAAGTTGGAATGAGTTGAGGGAAGAGAGAGTTTGTGGTGAAGGGAATATGAATCCCCAAGGCCCATGTTTCTTCCCCTATTTCAACTTCATCTCTTCTTAATCTCCATCTAAGCATCAGATTCCATTTTCTCATCATCACTGTAAAGAACATAAATCTGTTATTGTGGAATTGTCTGCTTCATGTAAGGAAGAAAGTTAGATGGCATCCAGGGAAAGGAAAAGAAACATACATAGTACAAAATGGAATGTATATAGTCTTAACTGACATGAAATAGGATTCATTCTCTTTCCAGCTATCCACTGAGTTTGTTGGAATGCATGAGAGACACACAGAATGGATGAGTTATGCTATGCATTGTCGAAGGAAGTTCATCTGTTGATGAGATCACAGATTCATGGTTTCACTGAAGTAAGAATATGTCTATGTCAGTTTTTGGTGCCAAGGATAATTGAAATTTTGTTGCTCAGGATAATTGAAAGCACTTTGCATCTTTCCAAGCACCATCTAGATTACTTTGTACCTCCTATTCAAGTCATAGACTGACTTCAAAAACCTACAATGCCTATTTCAGATATGTATGCTAATGGACTATTTCAATGGTGTTCACATCATAGTTAGATAATAAATGTTTTTTAGTCAAGTTGCAAAGATTAAGATATCTGGATTTGTTTTCTAATTCTCCAAAATATGGAAAATACATGGCAAATGCATACAACTCTATGGAAATAAATCCTTCACATCAGTTGTTTGGCAGTGCAAAGATACAGCTAGCCTATTTTCAGGACGCTGGCATTATTCTTGGTAGAGGCAACTATCTCTGAAAGAAATTGGATGTAGTCAGACACACAATTCCTCAATACATGCAGAAATGAGATGACAATTAATATTATTGCTCCTTGGAAGTTTACATAAGGCTCTTATAGTAACTGCACAGAGTATGTGTTACCAATTTTTACTTAGTTATTTTTTCTGAGGGAATATGTGATTTTGCACTATTGGAATTTATTGTTTCTGACTCAGTGTATTCCAATATTCTATTAAAATGTCCTCTTACTAACAATACTATTTCCCCTCCATAATTCCTTGTATTCTTGCTACAAAACCCCATTTCTTTATTACTAGTATTCTCTTGGTGACACTATATGGCAGTGAATCATGAAGTACCGTGAACTCAGAAAAGTTTTAGGTATACTAGATTAAGCAAACCTCCATTTGAATGATTAAATTATAGTAGACACATAACCTGCATGCTTCATACATACTCATGTAATGTTAAGAGCTCTTGTGGAAGGACCCTAGAATTTTGGATGGATCCCCTGTGGAGCATTTACAGGAAGACGTGAACAAGAATGACATGGGGTGAAAAGAAATGAATAGAGCATGAACTGCACCATTGAAGGGAATTACTCATAGTGATAAGATCACAGATCGACTGAGTATCCAAGCACTTGAAGAAGAATTGATGGATTAAGTGTTCAGAATAGTTATTGAGAACTGATTATTAGTGATCCAAGAAATAAGGCTAACTTTTTTTTTTAACCCAATGCCTAACACATTGTAAGAACTTAACAAATGCTTACTGACTTACTTGACTAGACTTTCAAAATATTTAGCATTCACTTGAGCCTCAAATGAATTAATTTTTTTCATGTAATTGTTAAACGTCTTTACAATGACAACATTAAAGCTGTTCTACACATGTAAAATCAACTGGAATATTAAAATCATATTCCAGACAATTCAAGTCCCAAATTATTTTTCCCTTAGTTATCTGGCTAGTTCATATGAAAAAGTTTGCTTTTGTTTAACAAGGAGATAAGATAATTTTCTTGAGTTTTCAATTTCTCTCTTTACATCTCCAATAACAGCCTGAATTCACTTTATTCCTTATTAGGTGATGGAAATGTATTTTGAGGTGGATTTTTTGGCATGAAGTAAGTATTAAGAATAATTCAAGGAACCTTTTCCCTAACTAGTTAAATTTTCCTGGGACTAAATTTCTCTACAACTATGGAAATTAATCTCAACTTGATTTAAAAAATATAAGTAGCAATTATGAAATTTAGGTTAATATAAAATTGGAAAAAAAAGTTTCATTTATCCAAAAAAATCTTTCATTGGACTTGAAAGTGGAGGGCATACAGAGAAATTTCCAGGAGACACAAATTTGAAAGCATAATTTGATTTCCTTTGCCCTTCAGAATATGGTCAAATGATTCTTTTCTTTTCTTTTTCTTTTTCTTTTTAACCAAAGCATTGGATTTTGAAGAACACTTAGACGTGATGTAGTCAAGTCACTATAAAGCCTTGATACAGCAATATATCATTCTGTTGCCAAGTTACTTATTATCTATAACTCCTTGCACATTGTTTGGAAATGATCTTGATGATGTATTCAGATCCCATCTGGGGAACTGTATATTGTCATCCATAAAATTTAATGTTGTGTTCTCTCTTTTTCAGAGACCTTTTAGAATGAACTAAACTCCAGTATCCAGGATCATTTTTGGAGAATCTAGGCCATTTCCTCACTGTTCTGAGCACCACTGGTTTTCAATAAGTAGAACACAAACTAAAATGAAAAAGGACCTTTAATTTCATGTTTTGTTAATGATGGCATTTCTGATCTAGAGGATAATGCATTTGTGTTTAATTTTCATTGAAAAAATAATCTTGCTAAGAATGGTGGCATATGCCTGCAGTTTCTGCTTCTGCTGGGGAGGATGAAACACATAATTTGAGGTGAAGAGTTCTGAAATGCATTAAGGCTAAAGCTGATCAGATGGATGAACTAATTTGGACACCAATAGGATGACACCTAGGAATGAAGAATCACCAGGATGCCTAAGGTGGAGTCTAAGACCCAGGTCAGAAAAACACAGAGTAGATAAAAGCTTCCCTGATGATCAGTACTGTGTCCAATAGGGTTGGGTCTGTGAGTGCCTGAATACTTTGAGCATGGGCGAGAAGGGAAAACTTAGTCTTACAAAAAAGGTCATCATCCCAAGCAGACATTTAAATGTTTTTATTATCATGTTCAGGCATCTACTAATGACTCTTATTTTTACTATCCTTCAAAAGAGTAAAGTTACATTGCATACTACACTTACTGAAGTCTTTCTGATAAATAATATGGGAAAGTGTTATTTTAAAATATCAGTTTTCCATATTCTGCATAGCCCTGGATGTCAAGTCTGCAACGCCAATTTTGTGATTTAATTATTTGATCCATGATGTCAGACACATATTATAAATAATGAGCAACATTTCCTTTTATCTAGAATAAATGTTATTCATGTTGAGATAGGTCAAAGTGGGATTTACAGGGAAGGAAAAGAGCAGTGTTTTTTAGATATGCTCACATTTTGCTTATCTGTCAGAATTTAGAAGGAATAGGATGCTAAACTAATTTTTATTTTCCTTTCCTTTGTCCAAGGACCATATACTAAGTAGGCACTGCAGGGAATACTGAGAAATTTAAATGTTAGAGTCTTATAACCTCTGGCTGCTAGGGTCTAGAAAACTCTGACTTATGTATGCCTAAGAGAGAAGAGATTATCTCAGAAGGCCATGGTCAAGAACTTAGGTATCATTGACTGTTAAACAAAATCATCACTTTTCCCCTCTTTTTGTTCATTTATTATTTTTTATTTAGTAGCATTTTTTCCAGTTACATGTAAAGACAATTTTCAACATTCATTTTTGAAGGATTTTGAGTTCCAAATTTTTCTCCCTCCCTCCATTCCCCAAGATGGCAAGCAATCTGATATAGTTTATACATGTGCAATCATGTAAAATATATTCCCACATTAGTCATGTTGTGAAAGAAGAAATAGAACAAAAGGAAAAAAATGCAAAAAACCCCTCAAAAGTGAAAACAGTATGCTTCAATCTGCATTCAGATGCCATCAGTTCTTTCTCTGGATATGGGTAGTATTTTTCATCATGAGTCTTTTGGAATCGTCTTGGATCATAGTATTGCTGAAAACAGCTAAGTCAATCACAGTCGATCATCATATAATGTTGTTACTGTGTACAATGTTCTCCTGGCTTGGTCACTTCTTTCAACATCAGTTCATGTAAATCTTCCTAGGTTTTTTCTGAAATGTCTGCTCATCATTTCTTATAGCACAATAGTAGGATCATCACTTTTAAAATCTTTAGTTGTCTCTCAGAGACTACAAGCACTTTTTAGCATTGTCTGACATCCATGGCATAGACAAAGACATATACTAAACAGATAATCACAGAGATATTCAATGTAAGCTGTGCAGGCACACTAGACCCTTGGCAACCATGCTGCTTCAACATGAGCTCATCATCTTTCTCCCCTTCGAAGACAACCCACCTTGCTATAGAAGTATAACTGGCCTTGATGTAGTGGGATGGGAGGAAAGAGCATTGGCCATCTCCCACTTCCTCATGTGGAGTTTAGTGACTGAGAGTGCTCCTTGCCACGTGGGATGGACAAAGCAAGAGAAGAAGTAAAAAATTGTCCCTTCTCCTTCTCCTTCTCCTTCTCCTTCTCCTTCTCCTTCTTCTGGTCCACTGAATCATCAATTCATTTGGCTCATCAATCAAAGGGTTGGGTTACTTTGTCATTTCAATGCACATTACATCCATGAGTACTGAGTAACATGTATGGTTCTCTCATTGCCAACTTGTGAAGTGCTGATTGAGCCAGAGCATGTGGCTGGCTGAAATGAGGAAAAGCAACTCTAATAACCCTTGTATAAATATGTATGCATATTCACATATGCATATATATGTATATGTGTGAATAATAAAACTAATAGAAAGGAAAGAAGGAAGGAAGGAAGGAAAGAATAAAGAAAAAAATGAAGGAAGGAAGGAGAGAAAGAAGGAAGGAAGGAAAAAAGGAAGACAAAAGAACAGAAGGAAGAAAACAAGCATTGATTAAGTACCTACTATGTATTAAGCACTTTATTAAATGATTTACAAATATTATTTCATTTGATTCTCGCAACAACTCATAGGAGGTAGGTGCTATTATTTTCCCCATCTTACAGCTGAACAAAAATTGAGTCAAACAGAGATTAAGTAATTTGCCTAGGGTAAATGTTCGAAACTGGATTGAACTCAGGTCTTCCAGACTCCAGGCCCAGAGATCTATTTATTTTACCATCTAGTTTCTTCTAAGCCATAGTAAGATACCAGCAGTGCCCACCAATGAGCTATCTTCCTACTAAATATTTTTACTTTCTCAGACACTAATAGTATTGTTCTCAGGAAAGGTCTAGAAGCAGTAAGCTAGAAGATGATCTTTCACATCATAGACGCAGAGAATCACAAAAAATTTCTGAGCTGGTTGGCACCTCTGTAGCCATCTAATCCACCCCACATATGGAAAAGAAGTCCCTTTACAATCTATTTGGGAAGTGGTCTCCAGACATTCCTTCCTTCCTTCCTTCCTTCCTTCCTTCCTTCCTTCCTTCTCCTTCTTTCCTTCCTTTTTCTTTCTTTCATTGGTTTGTTTGGAGTGCTGCAATACTAATAGTATTCTCATTCAATCTAATGAAGAGCTGTAGGCTCAAGGTGATCAAGTGGGCAGGTGAAGCTGCAATGAGTAAGTCCCGTGATATGAAGACTTACATCTTCCCATGCTGGGTAAACTCTACAGTTTGTCTGCCAGTGACAAAGTTTAGTAATAAATGGTTTTTAAGTAATACTGGCACAATTGTTTTTAAAGAGCTTCATGTAATGGTGGCACCCCACTTTTGGTTAAAAATTGGCATAAAATCTGTGACAATTATGCTGTGAAAAAGTCATTCAGAAGCTTTTTTTCTTCTTTATGTTAAAATACAATCTTCCTTTTTGTAATTTCCACTTATTGGTGCTAGTTCTGCCTTCTAGGCCCCAATAGAACAGGCATAATTTTTCTTCCCCATGATAGAATTTCAAATCTTTGGTGACCATAATCTTGTCCCACTTGGATCCATTCTTCTCTTGGCTAAATGTCCCCAGATGCTTCAACTGTTTCTTGTATGGCATGAGTTCAAGGTCCTTTCCTATCCAGATTGCCCTCTTATGGAGGCTGGTATCAATTCTCATCCAGGCCTGTGGCCTCTTACCTAAGAGAGATTCCTGAATAGTTTCCTTGTATCTACTTTATCTTCTCTCTATTTCATCTTCCCCATGATTCCCAACTTCATATTCCTAATGTATAGATCTGACCATGCCACTCTGTTGTTACAGAATCTTCAGTGGTTCCCCATTGCTTTTAAGAAAAAAGAAAATTGGGGCAGCTAGGTGGCACAGTGGATAGAGCACCGGCCCTGAAGTCAGGAGGACCTGAGTTCAAATCCAGCTTCAGACCAAACACTTGACACTTACTAGCTGTGTGACCCTGGGCAAGTCACTTAACCCCAATTGTCTTAAAAACATTCAAAAAAGAAAAAAGAAAATCCAAACTCCCTTAGCTGGGAATGTGTTGGGTACAACTCATACTGGTTTACTAAAGGCCAGTGTTAAATCTTCAGTGTGAGCATTTATACTTCAGAAATCATCAACTGCTATAAATCAGGAATTGATTGATTTGTTGATTGTCTAGAGTAAAAAAGATGTTAGTAGTGCAGATTAAGTCCAAGAGTGTGTTCATATTTTTTCACAGATTCTTGTTATTAAACATTTAGCAGCACACATCTATATTGCTATTAAAGCATTGCATTTATATGCCCTTTGCCTAGTACAACACCAGTCACATAAAAGTGAGTAATAAATACATATTGGTTGTTAGATTAATTTGGGAGGCAACAAAGTGTCACAGCAGATAGAGTGTGGGGCCTGTAGTCAGGAAGTCCCAAATTCAAATTTGGAGGCAAACACTTACTAGCTATGTGGTCCTGGGCAAGCTGTTTAAGTTCTGTTTACCTCAGTTTCATCATCAGTAAAGTGGAGCTGATAATAGTAACACCTACTACTTCACAGGGTTGTTGTGAGGATCAAATGAGAAGATAATTGTGAAAGGCTCAGCACAGTGTCTGGCACATAGTAAGTGCTACATAATTGTTAGATATTTTTATTTATTATTATTGTTTTCCAATTTATCCATGTCCTACTTAAAATATACCAGAACTAGCCATTATATTCCAGGTATGATCTAATGAGGAGCTATCACCTCCAGTGTGCATACTACTGACGTCCCAGAAAATGTAGCCTCTATTTTACAAATAGTCCCATGTCCAAATATTGATGACAATACAGATAATTCAATGGCATTGAGGGGTTAAAATAAACCTGTGCCATCTTATCTCTTGTAGTCACTGTCTATAAACAATCTGCATTTGCATATTGTATGCAATTCAAAAGTAGAAAGTGTATATTAAACTCTAATTCAACTTCTATTGATTATTTAGTTACAGAGGATAGTGCCAAGTTTACTCAAGTCCCCAACTATACAACTATGCTGGCTATGCCTTTATTGTAGGCTATGCCTTTATTGAGGAGGTGGACATATTAATTCCTTGGTACCCTACTATAATTTTATCAGCCTGAAGTTCCAGAAAGCCACAGATCTTGCTAAGCATTTTCTAATAAATACTCAAATCTACTAGGGCCTGGACAGCTGTGAGCATTTTAAAAGCATTGACAACTAAATGATTTTCAGACAGCATGCCTTCCATTTCCTGATCCAGAATAGATTTAAAATGACAGATTCCATGACCTAAGAGATTTATATCTAATTCCCAATCTATTGGAATATAGAGAGTTCTATGAACCCCAAAACTGTACAAACGAACGTGTTGAGGAATAAGTCGGAAAAATATCATTCAAGAGTAAGTTTACTCATAGTCATTGACTGGTTGAGTCTGTTTAAAGAAACATTATAGTTCCATAGACTTAGTGCAAAAGGGACCTTGTCCAACCCCCACATTTTATAGATGAGGAAATAAACTTAATGAAGTTAAGTAATTTGTCCAAGAGCAACTAGATAATAAGGTACTGAGCCAGGATTTGAACCCAGCTTCCCCTGCATAACAAATATAGTTGCTCTTTCACTGAATCACATGTGTGACTGAAAAAGTCATGTTTCTTTCTCTTTTTTAAGTAGAGAAAAACTTAAGAAGGGAATATGCATGGTTCGAAGATGTGTAGAATATTTTTCTTTTTTGGAATTTAGAATTTTAACATTAGGGCAAAGGAGAGATAACTGGTAAAATAGGCAAGATGAGAGTATCTTATGAAACAAGGGTCTAAATCGATAGTCCTTGAACTTATTTTTTTCTTTTAAAATTTTTGATAAATATATTTCAGTGTAATTGGTTTGCTTTGTAATCCTATGTATTTTATATCTATCTATCTATCTATCTATCTATCTATCTATCTATCTATCTATCTATCTATCTATCTATCCATCTATCTACCTATCTATCTAGTATTTAAAACCATTAATCTGAGAAGGGATCTCTGAACTTCACCAGACTGCCGAAAGGGTCCATGATACAAAAAAGATAGAATAAATATTTATTAAGCATCTACTACAGGGCCAGGCACTGTGCTAAGTGCTAAGGAGACAAATAAGAAAAAGAAAGTTTGTCCCTATTTTCAAGTTCTTACAGAAGGAAGTTAAAAAGGAAAGAGGTTGTAGTTGTTTGTCCTTCATTCTAGAAGAGGACTATAACATCAGGAAGGTGATGTCCTGATTTGCAAGTGAATTGGATCTAAGTGATGGAGGGCTGTGCAAAGTCGGGTGCAAAATGGAGGGAGAGACTGAAGGAGAAGGTAACTGATATGGGGTCATGATGATGGTGGAATGGAATCCAAAGAATGCAGTTAATAGGAAATAGAGATTTGAGTGGATTTCTGAGCCCTGGGCTTTGGAAGGAGATCTCTCTTTGCCCTCCAGCCCTATAATTGGAGGAGAGGCTACTGAAGATTGTAATGAAGTGTGAATACCAAATCTAATGCAAATCTCCAGAAAGACCTTTTGACCTGACAAATTTTCCTGAAGGAGCATGATGGTGATGAGGGGGAATTCAAAGAATGAAGCTGAATGAAAATGAAGAGGAAAAGGAAATGAAACAAAACAGTTGAAGAAATGGTGAAGTAGGAGATGAAAGTTGTCTACACTGGTTTCTTTATGGTGCCAAGATAACCAATTGAAAAAGTAGATTTAGGTAATTCATTAGTTTTTTTTTTTTGGACTGTTAGTCTTCATTGATTGATTTTTCCAGTGAATTATCAGAATTTGGTTATCTGTTTCTGTAAGTGTTATATAGGAATAGGTTACCAGAAATCTTGAATAGAGAGGGATGACTTATGTAGATGGAGTGTAGCCGAGGCCGGTGCTTTCCTTGGGCTAAACTTGAGAGTAGTAATTCATGTCAATTCATGTCAATTCATGTCATGACATTTCATGCCATTTTCATGTCATGACACATTCATGTCATATATGCTGTCCCTCTTCCTCCAGTAGAATTCAAGCTACTTGAGGACAAGGATCATTCTGTTGTCTTCTTATCTTAGTAACCTAGTTCAATGCCCAGCACCCAGTACCCTCAAAGCTTAGCACAGTGCCTAGAACATAATAGTTGCTAAATAAATGTATATCAACTCTGATTCTGACAAATCAGTGGAAAAAATACATCAGACTAATCCACTAATCAGGGAACTAATTCACCAATCAGAGGACTAATTCACCAATGGCCTACTTTCCTAACTCCTACTAATTGTATATGATTTGAAAGGGGTATATGCATATAAATGCTGTATTTATTGAATTATATAGGATCGATGGGAGTAACAATGAAGTTGAGGGTGAAGAGCCAGCCTTGGGTTAGAAAGACATAGATTCAAATTCCAATTCTCTCATCACTATTGGCTGAGAGATCCTGTGCAAATCATTTACCCTCTCAATGACCCAGGGGGTTCTTTTTACCAATTAAACCACTAATTCAAACCAAAAAAATAGCAACAACAAGACACTTGACGTTTATTCTACATATTTTTGCTGAGTTAACAGAAATTGAATTTCAGTGAACCAAGCCCCACTGTGACTCTTGTATTGGTCTATGGACTAAAATATAATAGCATAATATTCACATTGCTTTGTGCCAATTCATGTGTCAGGCACCATGGAAACAAAAAAAAAACACAAATGAGACAGTCTTTACCCTCAAGAACTTTAGCTGCTTTTGAGTAATTCAACTTCTAAAGATAAGTCAATTCTAGATAGGGTGAGAATGAGCACTAATAACTGAGTAGGAGGTGGAGGGATAAGGGAAATCTTCATGGGGAAAATGGCATCTGATTTGATCCTTGAAGGAAGACAAGAGTTTGAGAGACAGAGATGGCAAAGGCATAGAGATGGGAGATAGAATACTTAGTTCAGGCTTCAAATGGGCCATTTTGGCTAGGAGGCATAATGCAAGAAAGAGAGTAATAACATGAAATATCTCTGGAAAAGTATTTAGAGTCAGATCATGGAGGGCTTCTAATGACATGCCGAAAGTTCTGTAACAGTGCAACATGTAAGGTTTATGAATGAGGGAATGATATGGTCAGTACTGTGTTTTAGGAAGGTTTTCTGGTAGCCTCACAAGGGTAGATTGGAGATGAAAGAGACTAAACACAGGAAAACCAATGAAGAGGTTCTTGCAATTGTTCAGGAAAGGGGTGATGAGTACTTGAACTAGGGACATGGCCATGTGAATGGAAAGAAGAAGATGCGTGAAAGTGATATTATGGGGTTTAAAATCAATAAGACTTGGCAACTGATTAGCTTTGGGGAAGGAGAGAGAAGACCCAAGGATAAATCTGTGATTTTAAATCTGTATAAATAGAAAATGGTGGTGCCCTAAAAATAAACACAAAAGGGTTAGAGTTGGGGGCAAATTTAGGGAAGAAGTTGACTTGTGTTTGGACATAAAGTGTTTGAGAAGTCTATGAGACATCTAAGTGAAGATGTCCAGCAAGCAGTTGATGTAGGACTGGAGTTAGGGAAAAAAATTGAAGCTAGATATATAGATTTTAGAGCCATCATTGAAGATATGATAATTGAATCCAGAAAACAGAGAAAATTAACAAGAAAAGAATGTAACTAGAGAAGGGCCTGATGATTTTGGGGAGTTGCTTAATTTATCTCTATATTGGTTTGTAGGAAACATAGAAGTGTTTAGAACTTTTGAGTAGTAGAATAAAAGGGTTTTGGCATCCCCAATAAGTGAGGAGAAATATTCATATATACATATAGACAAATGCACACATCACCCCCACCCTAAACCAAAGCAAGGTTTTTTTTTCACTGAATGTGGAAAATCAGATGGATTTAGATAGGAGTTATCAAGGTCTCCATTCTACTGTAGTGGAGCTACTTTCCTGACCCTTATTCATATTAGCAGGCTGGGTCCCAGATGGTCCTCATCTCCCCTTCAGAGTTCTAAAGATAGTTCTTGGGGATTGGGGGATGTTTTTCCTAATTTTATAGCTCACCATCCCACACCAGTATGTTCCCTCTTCTTCCATGATGACTGGATGAGATCAAGCTAGGCAACTAGGAGAAAGAGAAGGCAATTAGGTGGTGCACTAAGCAGCTAGAGGCTACAGTGGATAGATTGTGGGATTTGGGGTCAGGAAGATGACTTCATATCCCAGAAACTTACTAGCTATATAACGCTGGGCATGTCATTCTGTGTCTCAATTTCCTGATCTGTAAATTGGGTATAGAAATAGGATGTGATTCCAGGGGCTGTTGTGAGGATCAAATGAGTTAACACATGTAAAGCACTTTGCAAACCTTTAAGAGCTATCTAAATGCTAGACATTGTTGTTTATTGCATTTATTATGGTGGAATAATAAAAATAGTGGGTACAACCCCCCGATCTATGATACACCACCCACATGTGAAAAGTTGCCTCAAACTTAGAGATCTTGTGGTTGCTGGAAGTCCTTTTCCCTTTTGTGAAGTACTCATCAAATTCCCCTTCCTTCTGTTGTCCCTTTTATGTTGGGTTCCTTGTATGGCCTTTCATATCCTTATCTTAGTCTACCTAATTTGTCACTGACTTCCAACCCAGAATGCACCTCCAGTCACTTTGTTCTAGGGACACTGATAGGATTAAGATGAACTAGTCCAAATACTCAGGTACTCTGAAGGTCACAAGGTCCTCACCCAATCCAGAGGGGTGGGGAAGAGGCTGTAAATAAAGACTAGGCTACAGCTCTATTGCTCCTTTCTAAGTGATAGCTTCTCTAGGGTTTGGCTGGAGCAGGTATTGCTACTAAGCCGACAGATATGCAAATGACTAATTCCAAACCAATTTGATGGTTTTATGCAAGCTCACTGGGTTATGTCCATATCTTCTTTACCAATCAGAATATACTTAAAAAATCTCACTTCATTTAATCCTATTGTTTTCAAGGTCTTCTTAGTTGACCAAGAAATTTTCATATCTAGGCTAAAATGTCTTATTGATTGATGCAATGGATGTGTTCTTATTCTGTTAAGATATAGCATAGCATTTTGTTCACTATTTTAAGCGGGGGGAACATTTTAAGTGATTGATCCAATCAATTTCTTTCTTTATGCTAGAACCATGTGGTACTGTATGTCTGATATTTAACATTATTGATTGAACTGATCTCTTCATTTTATAGATGAGAAAACTGGGGACTAAAAAGTTTAATTAATTATACAAGGTCATGCAGATTGTGACAGACCTAATATTTGAGACCAGGTTTTTTAACTCTAAATTCAGTGAAATAGTATGTCCTAATAGCTAGGGCACTGAACTTGGCATCTGGTGAACCTAGGTTCAATTTCTAGCTTAGACACTAGTTGGGTGACCAGGGACAATTCCCTTAACCTCTCAGCCTCAGTTTCCTCTTCTGCAAAATAAGAAGTATGTGCAATATGCCTTTCAGAACACTTTTAACTCTAAATAAGCTCTAAATATGATTTTTCCATGCTTCACATAGCTTCCTCCTTTTAGGACATGTATTTCTTTCTGGTAAGCATAGAGGTCTGGATAATTTTTCTGAAAGTCTTTAGCTAGCCTGGAAGAGAGAGACCTTGTCACATGTCTTTAAACTCTTGGCACTTGGAAACACTGCAGTCCACATGACATGTATGTTATTTTGTTCACTTAAGTTTTGTGGTTAGTTGGAATTTTTTTCCTTTTTGTATTTTGGTTATTTCTCCGGTTACTTAACAATCAACAGAAACCACTTTAATACTTATAGAAGATTTCATTTGAAATGCAAAGGAAGACTTGGATTCTTTTCCTAAGACCCATTTAATGCCCCCCCCCCACTGTGAGTGTGTGTGTGTGTGTGTGTGTGCGTGCGTGCGTGTGTAGCATAAGTTCACCAGTTGAATTACATTTGAAGCACTAAGCATATGTTTATGTCAAATGGATTATTTGTGAAATATCTCGTCATCCCAAATTACCTCCAGGGGTTAAGCTCTGATAATTTTCTTATAAGAAGTACAAAATTTAATTTTGCATTATGGGATTTGATTCATTTCAGAATGAATAAAAATGAATAAAAAGCTAAAAGTCTATCTTCTAATAAAACATAATGCCCATGTTTACAATTCAAATGTGAAAAATGACTGTCAAGATTCTTTCTAATTTCTTCACAGTATGACTGGTGATTTTTAATTTCTTTCTTCCTGTTATACCTTGATAATTTCAATGTTAATTTATATTGCTATTTGCATAAAACTACAGCTTGCTTAAAGTTTTATCCCCCATTGAAATTCAAAGAGTTTGCGTGTCAGTTTTCATTCTCACTGTCATTGGGGAAGCCATATTAGATAGCAGTGAATGGGCTTTGCTAAAGTCCTATCAATCTTAAACTGCAGGAAATAGGCTCAGTCACCCATAAAGTGATACTGTCAATCAGAAAATCAGAAAGCAGGATACAAATAACATATGCTTGAAGCATTGTAGAATTCACATATGGCTGACATGCTGAATGATTCATAACTTTTATATCTCTTTCCCCCAGAAAAGGAATAGAGTTTGGATGAATGCTAAGTGGCCAAGGTGAATTGACAATAGTCAGGTTATTATAAGAAGCCAAAGGAAGGGAGAAATGCATGTTTCATCAAGTTGAAATTGAGTGACGCAAGCATAGATAATTTATCATCATTAATTCTGAAGTGAATAATAGTTACATTTACTTATTAAGAAAACAATAATAAAGGATAAATGGCCATTAAAAAGTGAGAAAATAGAAGATACTCTAGTAAAAAAATTGTTATAATATGTATACCAAGTCTCTCTGTCTCCTCTCTGTCTGTCTCTCTCTCTCTCTCTCTCTCTCTCACAGATATAGTGACACTAAGATGTTATTAAATATTTTCTCCTATTTTAATGCTAGATATTAGAATTCAAAGAATAAGACCTTGTATCTTGTGAACTAATTTCACTGTGTCACTTGTTGTTTGTTTGGAAATGAATAATGCAAATAAAACGAAGTTGCTTTATTAAAGGGGAATTTATTCTCAATGATCTTCTCTGGTTTGTGTTAACTTTGACCTTATACATTAATGCTTCATAATTTCATATATATACATATATATATACACACACATATGTGTGTGTTTTAAATAAAAAGACATTTTGTAAAATTAGAGTTACAAGTTGGTAAGCATGAGAACTATTGGTAATTTTAAAATATTTAATGTTGTAATTCCTATGTAATGCCATACAAATATACCATTGTGAGAGTTTGAGATTAAAAACAAGCACAATGAAACAGATTTTCACTATACTTTGATTTCATAAGGTTTGGAAATTCTGGCATATCATGAGTATATTGCGGTCAGTAGCTTAAATGTAATTTGGTTAAAATTTGGTCTTTAGTGATTGAACATTGATGGAGTATAAAATTACCTTTCGTGTGCTTATATATTACAGATAACTGATAACATATTAATCTATCATACATCAATTTTTGCCATAAATGTGTCATAAACAATTGTTTTCTATCAGGGAAGATTTGATGTAATACCACAAATTAAAGAGGGATGATATTATTTAAATCTCTCAAATTAGAAATCAAGATTTAATTGAGTATTTTTAAAAAGTGAATAACTGTCTAAATATCAGTGGACCACATATTCACAAGAGCATGGTCAAGAGTCATGCAGTTTGATGAGGATGCATGAATGCTTTGCGATTTGTACCATTAAAGGGAATGGACACATAGATGAGATCACATAATCATTTGAGAATTGTACATCTATGTATTAGTCCAAAACGAGACTCATTAAATCTTTGCTTTTCATATCTCCTTTGATAAAGGGTAGGAACTTGTTGATATGGTTTATTGGGCAACTTACATATTTGCCATCATGCAATGGGAATAACTACTTTCAGAACATAGCTAGGTCTTGTTTGGGGAACTTTGTAATTATAAAGCTCAATTGAATCCACTCCAGAGTTTAGTACTGTCTCCCTACAAGTACACTGTATATCTGACTCAGGGGGATGTCATTTTTGAAGAGAAAGAAGAAATAGATCACTTTTGAAAATTTTATATTTGGTGTATATATTAATGTTCTGATACCTATATTCAAGCCATTCAGTCATACTTACACTAATAAATAGCTATCCTATGCAATAAAAACTAATTCAAATGACAACCCAATTTTTTAACTGTTTTCCTCTGCTGTAGACCTGAACCAGATCCCAATCTCCAATTCTATAATTTTTTCCCCCCAGGAATGGGCGATTTAAAAAAAATATAGTCAAAGAGCTATGAAACTGTATGTCTTTTTATATTTCTATTGTCATATATTTTAAATGCTAGGGATAATGGGACAATTTTTTTCTTTGTTTCTGGTTGTTTCTCACTAATTATTAAGATGCCAATGTTATTTCCATCAAATGACTGAAAATACTGCTTTAAGTTTGGTTTGTGTTAACTTTGACCTTATACGTCAATGCTTCATAATTTCATATATATATATACATATATACACACATATATATGTGTGTGTGTGTTTTAAATAAATAGACATTTTGTAAAATTAGGGTTAAAAGTTGGTAAGCATGAGAACTATTAGCAATTTTAAAATATTTAATGTTGTTCATAATGTTTTGGATTAGTTAGGTTCTGACTCTTATCTCTTGGAATAACCATTAATAATTCAATCTCTTCAACTATAAGGGGATAAGCAAGTAAGGTGATAATTTCTTAGCTAAATTTTGAAACTTAAACTTTGATATTTCAATGAATCTGTGATTTCATCAGTTTTATTCTTTTGATGTTAATGTAATGGATAGCCCATTGTTTATCCCATGGACTGGCTCTCAAAATAGGGTAATTAGTACATTTAAATAATTTTGTTTGAATTCAGTCAGAACATACTTAAATTTTACTGTTACGCATGGGGATAAAAAAATCTGACCATTTATTTGCTCATTCAACAGTTATTATGTATCTACTGCATGAAAGTAATAATAACTAATATTAATATAGTACTTAAAAGTGTTTTACATATATTATCTTATTTCCTCCTCATAGTAACCTTGTGAGGTAGGTGTTATTTTTACCTGCTTTGTACAGATATGGAAACTGAGGCTGAGAAAGGGTTAAATAACTTGTCCAAGGCCACAAAGGTTGGACATGACTGAAGCAGGATTAGAACTCAGAACTTCCTGGCTTCAAGTCCAGCATCATATCCAATATGCTACCTAGGAGCCTCAAAAAAAAGTAATCCCTTAAAAATAAAACTTCCTGCATAATAATTGCTATAATAAGAATTAACTTACAAAACACTGGGTGACCTGGATGGAAAGTAACTCAGAAGCCATCTAGTTCAAACCTCTTATTTTACAGAAGAAGAAGCTGAGTCACAAGGAGGTTAAATGACTTTTTCTAGGCCACACAGGAGAGGCTGGATCTGAATCTGGTCCTCTGAGTTTCTTTCCTTTATATCATACTTCCTTGCAAGGAAAAGCTTACAGCTTCTGGTATTCCTAGATGTTTTCTCATCTAAGAACCAACCACATTCAAACTTGCTTACCTTCCAAGATTAGACCAGATCAGGTGCATTCAAGGTAGTAGTAGATATTTTGCTATTGTTTTTCAGTCAATTCAGTCATGTCAGACTCTTGGTGACCCCATTTGGGGTTTTCTTGGCAAAGACACTGGAGTGCCATTTCCTTCTCCTTTTCATTTTACAGCTGAGGAAACTGAGGCAAACAGATTTCAGTGACTTGCCCAGGGTCACACATCTATTAAGTGTCTGATTTGAACTCAAGAAGATGAGCCTTCTTGACTTCAGGCCTGGAACTGTATCCACTTTGCCACATAACTGCCTTGGTAATAGCTGTGGACAAGAAAATTCAACAAATATTTAAGTATCTATTACGTATTAAGAACTAGAGATTCAAAGACAAAATGAAAAACTATCTCATTCCTTGAAGACCTTATATTCAACTGTAGGAAGGGAAAGAATATGACATTTGTGCAAATAGCTACTTTTGATTTATTTGTGTGGGTCTAAGTAAAATCATAGACCTAAAATTAAAATTCACCATGAGATTTTAATGTTTAACTCTTTCTTTCCTTCTTTTCTTTTTCTTTCTCTTTTTATCTCTCTTTATTTCTCTCTCTTTTTCCCTCTCTGTTTCTCTCTCTGTCTCTATCTCTGTTTCTTTGTCACTCTTTGTCTCTGTCTTTGTCTCTCTCATTCCAACAATATATTGAACAATCCATATAACATAAAGGTATTACTGACTTTACTTTTTCCTATTTATGTGATTTTGAGCCATTTATTTAAGATGTCTGGTCTTCAATTTTCTCCCCTATAAAATAAGAAAGTTGGACTAGGTGACCTACAAAGTCTTTTTTTCAGCTCTCAATCTCTAATTTTATGATCCTTTGTCACTGAAAAAGAAATCTAAAGATGTATGTGACAACATACACAATGAAAACAATGGTTTTCTTTGGCCATGAAATATAAGAAAAATCAGTTACCATTTTCAGTCTGAAAGTCAATTCTTTTCTTGTCTGAAAGCAGTTTTTTTTCCTTCTTATAATCAATAGTAGAAATTATATATTTCCCCATGTGCTGTCAATCATAAATGTTTTAGTCTTTATGTAATAGGTGATGTAATTACTTTCCATGCTCTCAAATCACTCGTGAATTTTGTGGCTATTAATCAATTTCCTGCTCTGCTGTGAGTGAAATTAGATTATAAGACCCAAAGCATCCCAGCTAGCATTCATCTTGAATGCTTTAGTGCAGTGATCTTTAATTTGTAAGAAGGGTGTTATTAATAAGGAGAACTCCTAGAGGCAGCCTTGTTGCCAGAGATGACAAGTGATAGCCTATCAATGTCTTGTCATTATTGTACTGTTCCTGAATAATTGGTGTATCATATGCTGATGGAGTCTGGCGAGCTGTGATTGTTTAGTGTGTTCAGATAGCAATAGGCTTTGATTTCAAATGTAATATCTCCTATTTTGTTACCTACCCCTTGATACTCAAGTTGATGAAATAGAATCTTTAGGTATTTATGTCAACATGGTAAACACAGTTGATGGGTTATTGCCCTTCATTCTCAAAGAGGACCAACATGACATTACTATGTTGGAGTGAAGATAGAGTGTGTCTGATTGTGGCTGATCAGACCAATAGGAGCTTGGAAGGCCTTACTACAAGTTAGGCACAAGTTTTCCATATGAACATTTGGAGTCTACATACGCAATTAATCAAGGACCAACAAACCATTCTCAGCCACCGAGAGTTTAATGTAATGGACCAGTGGGTCACCACTGGTCTATATACCTAGATTCTGAGAACATAAAAAGCCTTGCATTGTACCCCATTTAGACAGAGCCTATAAGTATTTTACAAAGTGCTTGAAAAGAATGCATGATTTGGAGTTCTGTGCCCATTCCATTGTTGAACTAAGCTGTTTCTGGAGTTGAAAGACATTTGTTTTCAATTCAGATCCCAGTTATGCTACATACTACCTATGTAACATTGGCCAAGTCACTATGTCTGTCAGGGACTCATTTTTCTCTTATGTAAGATGGAGGAGTTGCACCAGATGATCTCTAAGCTTTCTAAGAAGTCTAAATCTGTGATCCGATGATATTCCTAAAGCATGGGTCCAGTTAACTCACTCACCTACTCAATAACCTACAGGACCTCCTATTTTCTTCAGGATCAAATATAAACTCTTCTATTTGACATTCAAAAGCCCTCAAAGTGTAGCTCCATCCTACTTTTCTAGGCTTATTATACATTTCTCACCTTTCTTCATTCTATGGACCGTACAAATTGACCTTCTTGCTTTTCTCCATATAATCAATTGAACCTAGCACCAGAAAGGTTATAATGCACAGAATTTTAAAGGAAAATCCTACTCAAGTCTGAGATGATATATTAAGCCCAAGAAAGTATAAACAGGACTGTAATTCAAACAGCTAACCAGTGGAAAAAATCTGGTCTTACTTCACTGCATCGTTAGAATTTCAATTAGGCTTGCCCATCTATTTTCACAATGAAGCCAGGATTCAGTCACACATGACTCTTTAAAAATGGACTCTGGCAGGAGGATATACAGGTAGTAATGTATTGTATATGTGATTTAATTGTTTTAAAAGACTGCAGAAAGGAGAGATCGGTCAAAGATGATCTCTTTCAATAATAGCCAGGGAAATGAATTTTGTTTTAAAGTCTTGTGAAGAGGACATCTGCTGCTGGAATCCTGACATCAAGACAAGATCAGATTATCTGTACTGATACAACTTTATTTTCCCTTGAGCTACATGGAGTTTTATTATCATATAATTTTGGTTGAAGTTTGAATGGGCTGTGCAGGAAAACTAGAAGACAATTCAGGGGGGAAAAGACATAGAATGACTTTCAAAAGACATAAAAAAAGATTCAGCCAAATTTAGAGATGCTATAAAATAATAGTGGTTTGCGATTAGGACTGGACTTAAGATTTCATTGACTAAAGGGAAGTCCCAGATGAGAAAATATTTTGCACCAGAATAGGTTGCCACCCTTTGTATAACTTAAAGTCTTAGTTGGCCTAGATGACTGAGTGGTCAAATAACTTGGTCCTGGTCACACAGCTTGAATCCAGACCATCCTGGCTTCATATGTACTGTAAGATGTGGGGGTGGGGAATCTAAAGTAGTTCTAAAAGCTGCAATAAGTACATATGTAAAAGGGCATGATGGGGCCAACAGCAATGATAAAGGACATTGAATGAACACATCTGTGACTTTGTTCTTGGTATTTGGGACTGAATGAGACTTGCAGATAAGGCTCTTTTTGCATTTTTCTTTTAAAGACAAGGACAAAAGGTCTGAAAGTGTTCACTCTCAGACTCAGTCTGAAAAATACCATTCTCTTCTCTTAGGATCTCCCTAATATTTCTATACCATAGGAAGAGAAAGCCTGATGCTGAGATATTTGAAAATCGAGAAGCAATCTTTTTGACTGCATTTAGCTACAAGAATTCTTTGTGCTTCTGCAATATTTCTAGGGGAGGAGAAGAGAGCTGTTAAGGTAGACATGTATCATATAGGCTTGTCAATCACATTTAATAGGCAGTGGAGGAAGGTAATCTCTTTCTCTCAATCAGTCTGTAGCAGGCAAGTAGACAGAACTCATTACTGTGTAAATGAACCTGCCAAACTCTTCACACTCTCACCCCACTGGAGGTCACAAAGAATTGACACCAGTTAAAATGCTAGTTAAATGTGGTCAGTGAAGGAATAAGGAGACAGGGTCTTGCTAGAGGTTAAAATGAACAGTCTGGTATCTGGCTTTCACCAAGGGATTTGGTGAGAGTGGGGAGAGGGGAGTTCTTTTTTGTCTTTTTTACATCATTATGGAAAAGTAAAATATGTGAACATTGGTTTATAAATATGAAAGTAAATTAAAAGTATAAGTTAGGTACAATCAGTGTGTCAATATGCAGGTTTATTATTTGCAAACAAAAGACTAAAAAGCCTGGGTACACATCTAACAGAGTTTATTTTCTGCCTGATTTCATCCAGTGACCACAAATAAGGCAAGAACCATTTGGGGAACTAGATAGTAGAGGGGAATAGAATGCTGGAATTGGAGTCAGGAAGACTTGAATTGAAATATGGCCTCACACACTAGCTGTGTGACCTACTCTCAGGGTTGTTGGGAGGATCAAATGAAATAATTTTGAAAATGCTACAGTACAGTGTCTGGCATGACATACATAATTATTCCCTTTCCTTTGGGAAGTGGGCCCCCCCCCTTATTCCCAGGACACTAAAGCCCAATTAATGCCCTGTCATGATTCTTCATCATCTTTTCTTTCTTATAGATCAAATGTATGGATAAAATTAAGTATATAAAATGTCTACTTCAGATAAATGAAGTGTAGGGAACTCCCCGTGGAGGAATTCCCTCTGGCAAATCTTAATATTCGCTGCCATTTATGATCAGGTAGCTAGATGGTACAGTGTATAGAACATTACTAGTCTTAGAGTCCAATGCTTACAGTACTGGCCTTAAAGTAAAGTTTGAACCTTACCCCAGACACTAGTTTTGTGACCATGAGCAAGTCATATTTCTTTGAGTCTCAAATTCTTCATTAAAATGATGTTGGACTTAGGGGCCTCTACAATTCCTTCTACCTCTAAATCTATTATTCTATGTCTCAATAGATAAGACCTGGGATGTTGTTTGAGGTAATTAATAATGATAATAATTAGCATGAGTATATATAGTATTTATGCAAAACTTTTCTACCTGTGATATCTTACTTGACCTTTACATCAACTCTGTAAAGTAGGTAGTATTCATATTCCCATTTTATATAGGAGGAAACTGAGGCTGAGAGAGGTTGCTGGTTAATTTACATGCCAAAAACAACAAGCTAGTTTTAGAAATAAATTTTGAACCCAAGTGTTCCTGCATCTAAGGCCAGCATTCTATCAACCGTATCCTATTATATCCTGTTAAAGATAACTTTAGTTTAAACTATTTGCATTAGTCATTTGGAATCCAGTCAAGAAGCTTAACTATTTTGTAACTTTTCTTAACAATGTTTTGGCACTCACTCCTTCTAACAATGCAATTTTTGGAGAGGAAATGAAGAAATAAATCCTCATTCTAACATCAGAATTTAGATACCATTTATTTTTAGGATCAAAATTTAAATTGAAATAGAAAATGACTCTTCTATATTGCTTCACTGACCTGAAGACCACAGATTTAGAGTTGGGAGAGACTTCAGAAGTCATCTAGTTTAACCTCCTCACATCACAGATAAGAAAATTATGACAGAGCTGTTAAGTGACTTGACTAACGTCACAGATTTAGTAGGTGTCTGAAGTAAGAGTCAAACTCAAATCTTTCCAGGAAACCACACTATTGGATAGCATTGCTGTGCCAATCAGTGTTCCATAAAGTCAAAATAGATTTTAAGGCAATAATTCTCAGGGAGTTATCCTAAAATCTACAGTGGAAGTTATTTTGGTATTTGGGGTACCACAACTTCTATAGATGATCTACTAAAATGTGGAGAGATTGCAATATGCATGGGGGCCCACAATGGGACAATGAAAGCTCATATGAAAAAAGCAAACAAACATTAAGTAATAATCTCATAGTGAAAAGTGTTTTAAAGGAGAATGATAGGAAGGAAGATTTAAAGGTTTCTTAATCTTTTTTGTCCTTCCTTTATCTCACTTTCCTCTCTTCCTGTATTCTCAGTTCAGGTAAAGCAATTTTCCTTTTCTCAGATGATTGACAACAGTATTTATAGTTTTTCTTTCCTCCAAAAGGATGAGAAGCTGATACTCTTGCTTTTTGCTTCAAATGAATTTATCTTTAGTAAATTTTTTCCACTCTGCACAAATATCCTTTCCTTTTCCTGTTCTTCATCCTCTTCTTACTCTTCTCTTTCTCCTCTTCTTCCTTTTCATTCTCTTTCACTTCCATCTCCTCTTGCTCCTTTTTTTCCCTCTTCTTCTTACTTCTTATCTTCTGCTTCCATCTCACTGTCCTCTTTCTTTTCCTCTACCTCTTTATCTTCCATCATTTTCTATTCCAAATAAAGGTGGGTGTCATCTACTGTCTAACCATTTTGAAAATGCTATAAACAGAAAATAAAAGTCAAGTACTCTGCCTATTCATTTGTAATATTCTGTCCCTATCTATTCATTAATATCTTTACTATTATTTATTTCCTTCTATCCTTCCTTTCTTCTTTCCTTCCTTCTTTCTTTCTTTCCTTCCTTCCTTCCTTTCTTCCTCTTCTTTCCTTTCTATCTTTCTCTCCCTGCCTGTTTTCTTCCTTCATTCTTGTCTTCCTTCCTTCCTTCCTTCCTTCCTTCCTTCCTTCCTTCCTTCCTTCCTTCCTTCCTTCCTTCCTTCCTCCCTCCCTCCCTCCTTTCTTTCTTTTTTTCATATTTATTTTTCCTCCCATGTCCCTGTGCTACTATTATTCTCATTCCTGCAATTCCTTGTTTGCTCGTCTGTCACTCAGTTTATTTGCCCCATTTAGCCATTATGTCTAACGTTTAGATTTTTCATTTAATCCATAGAAAATCATATCATAGCACAATAAGTTACTATCTTTATCTTTCCAAATTAAGTTAGAAAGGTAAACAGTCACTAAGATATCAATCAGCAAAGTTTCTGACCCATTCCTTGTTCTAATAAAGCTGAAATTCCAATACTGAAAAGCAATTTTGTTATTAATAATAACAATTTAGACAATGCCTCAAATAAAACATTTGAGAAATTGGAAGATTCTCCAAAAGTTGTTAGATATTTTATTCAGTCCTTGACAATTACCTTTAACTGTCCATACAACCAACACAGAATTCAGCCTGACATGACTCATAAAAATAAGCTCTGGCAAGAGGGCTTTTCAGGTAATCCAATTTAATTGCAAAGAAATGTTGCATCTGTGGGAGGTTTAGCAAAAAATTTATTTTCTAAGAATGCCAAGAGTACTTCTCTTTCCCAGTTTTGTAACTAGTTATATAAGCCAACTACATTCAGAAAGCTAAGACTTAAATAATGATTATAGGTCCAGGGCTACCTCAATTGTATAATCCTTACAGACACACATTGGAATAAGTCTTTTTAAAGAAAGACTGGAAAATTTAAGTATTATTCATATTTATCACTTTCAGTAATATATAAACTAATATTTCTGTCTAACGACATTTCTAGTGTTCATGTTTCCAGTTTTTTTTCTTTTAAGAGGTGAGAGCTGAAAATAAACTAAATAATTAGAAGAAAAATGGAAAGATCCTAGTGAGAGATCTGAAAGATACATTAATAATAGGAAACTCTGTGATTCTAGTGTTGCCTTTTCAACAGATGAGAGGTGTTGATAAACAAAACTATTAGAAGAAAATAGGAAAATCTTATCAAGAAATGGGGGGTAGGGAGAGAGAGAAACAGAAATGAGGACAGAAAGAGAGAGAGAGAGAGAGAGAGAGAGAGAGAGAGAGAGAGAGAGAGAGAGAGAGAGAGAGAGAGAGAGAGAGAGAGAATCATTAATAGTGAATTTCTATGCCAAGGTAAAAAGGGGAATTCTGGAAATTAAGAACCTGGTGTTGGGTAAGTTTAAAGAATGAGTTCAGATAATCTAGCCCACATTCATACCATTATTCTAACCTGTCCCTGAGAGGTTGCAATCAGATCAAAAATATGAAACCAAGTTTTCCTTCAATATATTGGAGCCTCCTCCTCAAGTCCATGGGAGCATGAAAATAGAAAACAAACAGAAGAAAAAGATAACCAAACTTTCAAAAGCTTTCAAACATTCACTTTAGGTTTATGGAGGAGGTGACTTTTTATGTTATCTCCACTGGTTCTTCACTTTCTTCCATTGAGAAAAATTTATTGTTTTTATTAAATGAACGTTCATGGAAATAGTTCATCATCGTGGGCCAGAGACTGGAGATTTCTTTTTTTCCACCAAGGAAAAAAAGTTTGAAACCTTGGTAGAAAAATGTTGAATAATTTTCTTAGTATGTAATTATTGAAATTGAAAATAATTATGATATTCTAACAAATGGTAAGGATGGCAATGTGAATGAATTGTGACATATTATAGCAGACTAAATGAAACCTTTAGAGGTCAGAAGCCTGACAAAATAATATAAAGGGAACAAAGTATGAATTATAGCATTAGTTTTCCTTTTCCATTTTCCCAAAAAGAAACATTGCAATTATACTGTGAATTATCACAGTTTGTAAGAGTGCACTTCTAAATGTTCATAAAGCAAAATTATTTAATGGAGCAAGCAACTAAATTATAGCTAAATGACTCCAAACCTGATAAGCATTTTAATTTGACCGTGGGGAAGGTAGACTAAGGCTGTGATAGTGAATGAGGGGATGGCCACTGCAAACTGCAAGAATCTGAGAATTAGAAGGGACATCAAAGGTCAATCAATACCTAAATGGGAATCACTTAAAGGCAGTTAGGTGGTGCAGTGAATAAAGAACTGGACCTAGAATCAGGAAAACTCAAGTCCAAATCCAATATCATATACTTACTAGCTCTATGACCCTGGGCAATTCACTTGTTTTGTTTGCCTCAGTTTCCTCAACTGTGAAATAAGGATAATAATAACGGCTACTTCCCAGAGATGTAAAGATCAAATGAGATAATATCTTTAACTCATTTAGCAAAGTGCCTGGCACATAGTAAATGTTTCAATAAATGTTTCCTTCCTTCCTCCTCCTCCCTCCTTTTCTTCTTCCCTTCTTTCCCTTCCCTTTCCTTCCTTCCTTTCCCCTTCATTTGTTCTTTCCTTCCATTTTACAGCATATCCAATTAATGGCCATCCAACCTCAACTTGAATACCTCTAATAAAGGGGTGTTATCTTTTGAGCTGATCTTTTCCATTTGAAGGCAGTGCTCATTGTTAAGAAGATTTTTTCTTTAGTTTCATCTTAAATCTTCCTTTCCATAATTCATTGGATTATAATTTCATAGATCTAGAGGGAAGGGACCTTGGAAGCTCCATAATTCAATCCCATCATTTTACAGATGAAGAAATTGAAGTCCAGGGAGGTTTAGTGACTGGCTCAAGGTCACCTAGATAGTAAGCATCAGAGCTCTTCTATTTTCCCTTCCTGGCCGATCAAAATATTCATAATTGACTAGTCAATCAATAAATATTTATTGATATGTGCCAGGATCTATGCTAAGGAATGAGGATAAAAAAAAAAAGATGGATACACAATCCTGGCCCTCAGGAAGCTTAATTACTAGAGGAAGAAACAATATGTTCTTCTATTTCTTCCAATAATACCTGATTTTAACTTCCTAAAGGTCAAATGTCCAAAGAGGTTGTTGTTCTTTGTTCTGGAAAAGGCCCAAAATGACATCGTGATATTGGGTTCAAGGTGCAATATCTCCCCCTGTGGCTGATCAGAGCTATATGAGCTTGGAAGGCTCTATCACAGGTCATGCACAAGTAAGTCATGTGAATATTTGGAGTGGAGACATCTCTAAATTTGTGCATCTCACACTTCCTTTTAGCTACTGCAATTCTGCTTTTCTCTTAGAGCAGAGTATTTTCTTTGATGCAGGCACACCATGATGGGTTGTCCTGTGCCAGTGAATCCCATGTCTTACAATTAATTCCAAAGACCTTGAGAGTGTCTTTATACTTTCTCATCTTAAGACACATTTTATATGTGTGTGATGTTTGGGAGAAAATGAGGAAATTTTGAAGACAAATGGGCTATCCTTTTATTGAGGCAGGGTGGTACAATAATGGAAAGACCATTGAGTTTGAAGTCAGAGGGTCTGGGTTCAACTCCCATGTATTAGACTTACTCCCTGTGCTTATCTAAATTGGGAGATGGTTGCGGAAGGAGTACTTACACCAGCAAAACCAAAAGTTGTTGAAGTATTGAGGAGGTTTGGAATAATAATACATCGTAAGTAGAGAGAAAGTATAAACCTTGTATAAGAAATACCAGTAAAATCCCTTTGCAAAAGAAAGAATGACAAAGTTCCAAGGCAAATCATTGAAAAGTATAGTTCTTGTGTGAGTACCATATTTCACTGCATAATTGTTGCTACTGCATAATTGTCTCACCCTGTTTTTTCTGGTACACAAATTGGTTCATAACCTTTCACCACATAATTGTCACATGTTATAATTCCATTCACTATGTAGCTTAAAAGGTAAACAGAGCAGCAACGTATTTACCAGTGGTATATGGATATGTATTTATCTCTCATGCATTGCAAGTCATGAGCCTAGAATTCTCAGTGCATGCACATCATCAGTATATTTATGAAAGTTGACTTGTATGGTTTGTCTAGAACACTGAAGTACTAATGATATTGTCATTCAACCCAATGAAAGGCAATAGGTGCAAAGGGAGCTGGTGGGCGGGAGAAGTTGCAATGAGTAAGTCATGTGATAAGATAAGACTTTCATCTTCCCAATTTTAACGTATATTCATGAGTATTCCATGCATCCTAATGTTGTACCAAAGACAGTTTAGTAATAAATGATTTTTTAAAGTAATACTGGCAATTTTTTAAAAAAGCATCACACAATGATCACAACCCACTTTTTTCAAAAACTTTTGACATAAAATCTGTGACAATTATGCAGTGAAATATAGTAAATAAGACACACACATAAGGTGTTTAAGACATGCTTTGTTTATCTAGTTTTGATACATACAATAAATCATTCCATGTAAGAAAGGCTGCTTATGTTTCCTATACTCATTACAACATTTGTGATTATAAGTTATGAACGGTTACAAGAGAGATGAACTATCAAGATTTTAACAATAATTTTTTTTCCTGTTTTGAAATAGCAATTGCCTTATAAACATATGCATGCTTATTGCATTCCCTGAGTATTCTTCTTATGTAATAGCAGTAGCCTCTGGTCATAGGCAGATCACGTTTCTCTAGTTTTGAAGACTGTCTGGTTTTTCACCCACCTTGTTACATTTTTTAAAAAAAATCTATTTTCCATTTGTCCTTCTAACATTCTTGTGAATATATGAAATACATGAAGGTGAGGGCTTATCTTTTTACTTGATTACCCCATAGTCCATGTCCCTAATTACCTCTTTGGTGCAGACTCTCTCCATGGTGCTAACTTGCTCTGTCTCTGGCTTAGACTTGGCTGAGTTCAGTTGTCAGGATCAGGTGGGCTATTTGCCCTTCTTCTTGCCAGTAGGAGGCCTCTGCTCCTACCTGGGCATTCTAGAAGGGGCATGTCATTTCATTTATCTATAGCTCCACTCACCAGACCAAAATACTATGCTCTAAGATATGTCTTGTCTCCTCCTAATATTTTCTCACAATATGAATTTATGTTTTTAATATTAAAAACTTCGTCACCATCCCTTTTACCTAATCTATGCCTTTTGAATAAGTGATGTGTGCTCCCATAACGAAATTCCAGTCAGAAGTTTAATCACATCAAGTAGTAAAATTTCCCTTTCAGTAAGATGTCTCCTTCACCATTTTTATTACTCATACACTGAATATTTGTGTATAATTATCTGAGTGCAATAAATGGAGAAAGTTTGCATTCTGGGGTTATAGGAACTGGATACAAATCCTGACCTGGAGGTTGCTGGATGGTGTGACCTTGAATAAGTCAATTTACCTCACAGTACCTCAGTTTCTTCATCTGTAAAATAAAGAGGTTTAATTAAATGACTTCTGTAGTCCCTCCCAGGTCTATATCTATGACATTAATTCTTCTTGTATATGGTCTGAAAATTATGTCCTTTCCTTTTTTTATTTTTTTTGGGGGTGAGGCAATTGGGGTCAAGTGACTTGCCCAGGGTCACACAGTCAATTAAGTGTCAAGTGTCTGAGGCCAGATTTGAACTCAGGTCCTCCTCACTCCAGAGCCAGTGTTCTATCTATTGTGCCACCTAGCTGCCCCTATTTATATCCTTTCTATTGAAAATGTAAACTTCTTGAACATGGGTTCTTTATTTTTTTTTCTTTTGATTACCAGTGCCTACCATAGTTTCTTCTACAGAGTAAGTACTCAATAGATATCTTTTTGAATATAATTGACTATCATGATGTCATCTCCAAGAGCAAAGGGACCTTTCTGGATCAGCTAAAACTAAAAGAACCTGGTGTATATGGACCTCAATAAATAGTTATTGAATTGAAGGGGAACCTCACAATAAGGAAAGCTTGACAGGAAAACATTTTTTTGAAATACTTTTTGAAGGAATAAGGGAAAGAGAATAAGGAGTTGGGTATTTTGGCAGTAATAATAAAATTTGATAGCTATAATTGACATTTATATGGCACTTTAAAGTTAACTAAGTGTTTTACTTACATCATAGATAGATAAAGTATCTGTTAAACACTTACCATGTGCTAGACACTATGCTAAACTCTGGTCACATAAAGTAAAACCAAATGGTGCCTACTTTCAAGGAGTTTGCATTCTAATAGGGAAAAACAAAGCATAGAGAGATGATAAAAAAGACTGGAAGCAGAGTCAAGATTACTGATGAGGACATGGAGCAGTACCAACAGTGAATTGAGTGAGGAGTGAAGTGAGTGGGCTGGGACAGTTCATGAAATGGTTATCCTGTCCAGTGACTCACCAATAGGGAGAGCAGGTGGGCAAGGCCTAAGAACAAGTTATACACAATAACTATTTTCACTATAATTGAGTGCTGACATTGAAGCAAATTTTCTCAATGTAGACATAAAGCAGAAAACTCTTAGAAAATACTTGTTTTTCCTCTAACATCTGAGAGACAAAGTGAATGGCTTGAGGTTTCTAGATCCATGTTACAAATTATGTATGCATTGGCTGTAGTAATAACATATTAAAGCCTAGGGCCATTTCCCTATGGCTAGAACTATTCTATAGCATAAATACCACACTTCAGAATATATTACTCATATTCTAGAAAACAAACAGAAAATTCTGTTCAGGTTTCCTTATCCATATTGGGAGTAGTTCAGGCTGTCTTGTTATAATTATGTGATATGGAAAACTCAGAGAACTGCCAAGGGGGAGCAGTAAAAATGATTAAAGTTTTGGGAAATTATCTGAGGTAAGCCTAAAATCAGGCTAGCTAGAGTAGAAACAAGGAGTAGAGGGGAGGAGGGCTAACAATGGTCTTGTATCATACCAAAGGATATAAGGCAAATCAGTTATGTCTCTTTGTTCCAAGAAGAAAATGGACAAAAGTTGTAACAGGAAAGATTAATATTAGTCAACAATTGTGTAAGCAGGAAACATTAAGTGCCTACTATGCTAGGCACTGGGGATACAAAAAAGAAAACAAAGAGCACCTACCCTCAAAGAGTTTACATTCTATTTGGGGGTGGGAGGCATAAAACAAACATATAAGGAAATACATAATATATTAAAATATTGGGGGGCACTAGCCCCTGGGGGTTCAGGAAAAAAAGTCTTCAGATTTTTCCAGGAATATAGTTTCACCCCATGGAGAATTTTAAAGGAACTTTCAGGTTAGAATTCTGCCTTTAGGACCCCATAACTTTTGGATATGCCTTCCGGTCTTGTGATTCTATAAATGATGTATTTACCTAGTGACCACTAGAATAGAAGATATAGGATCTGCCATGTGCCTGATTTGGATAATGGGGTAGCAAAGGGAAAAGTCATCATTTTCCAGGACCCATGTCTATGGTGTTATGGATAAATATTAATTTTGCTAAGAAATATATGATCTTTCTTGGCTTTTTAAGTGTTTTTAGATTGCCAAATGAGTATTTCATTAGCTATAGTTTTCCAAGTCATTTGAAATCTTTTATCCTCAGTTACTTGGAAAAGTCTACATTTCCCTCCCCTCTCTGTTAACTGTTTTATTTTAAACACCACATATAAATATAGTAAAATTGGATTTTGCTACTTTTCAATCTTATGTATCATTTCACAGGCATTTACCCTGAAGACTCATAAGAAACAGTGACAAATTGATAAGTTTGATTCTTTAGTACATTATTTTAGGATCATATATAAAGAACTTGAAAATCATAGGTTTAGCAAGTGAAGGAACTTAGAGGTCATATAGTCCAATTTCCTTATTCTGTAAATCATAGAATTGAGGCCAAAGAAAGGTAAATGTCCAGGGGAACACAGACAACAAATGGCATAATTACTAAATTACTAATTACATGATTACTAATTATATAGGACTTACTGAAATTGAGGCAATGAGATGTAGTGGAAAGAAGGTTAGAAGTAAAGTCTGAAGAACTAGGTTCAAACTCTATTTCAGACACTTTCTAGGGTGTTAGGATGCACAATTCATTCCTCCAAAATCGCAGTTCTCTCATTTGTAAAAATGGAGATAATAGTGATTTTACTGGAGATATCACACAGCTGTTGTATTAAAAGCATTTTGCAAATGGTATCACATGATCTAAATGTGAATTATGATTGAACAGCAAATGGAATGTCAATATTCGGGCCCCCTCCTTAGGGAAATTATTTTCAGCTATGACCTTTGAAAATCTATGTTTGAAAATGAACGAAGAATATCGAATGTAAACAGCTGTTTTGATTTCTATAATAGCTCATCATTGATTTCACAGCATAAAAAAATACTATCAATGGGCTCATTCCTCCAGTGCATTTTCTTGAGGACACAGTAGGAGATTTTGCTGGCAAGCAAAATGTTCAGCCAAAGTAATTCAATTTAATAACCCTCCAATATCTTACATAGCTGAATTTTACTTAGTGGCAACGTTTTGACGTTACTTCTACAGAGCCAGAGTGTTCCACTATTTTCAGTAAAAGGGAAAGTTTTGAGAACAAAGAACCTTTTTGTTCATTCCAGCTACTCGTTGTTGGCTAAGAGTAAAAAATCTTATCTTTATTATTGCCTTTGGTTTGATGATGTCATGTGATGCATGTATTAAGTAGTGTGGAACTGATGGGGGTGAAGGGGATCTTATTAACCCTTACGTAACTAGGTTTTTTGTTTAGCTGCATCTTTGGAGCTGTGATTTCATCTGAATGGGGAAATCTCGGTAAGGAAATGACCTCTGCCAATGCAGATCAACACTTACTCTGCTATTTATATATTTAGAGGGTTGTTTGCAGATAGATGACTTGTCAAGGGTCACATACCCTATATATGTCAGAAACTGGACTTGAAACTGTATCTCCATGAGTTTTAGACCAGCTCTCCATTCATTGTATCACACTGTCTCTCTATAGGCACAGGTAAATACACAAGCTACTTCTGGAGTGTCTAATGTCACACATACACACAAATAACATTTTCTATCTCATTTTTCAAGAGAGGTAACCTGGTATAGCAGATAAAAATCTGGAATTCAAACCAGGCGGACCTGAGTTCAAGCTGTGTCTATAATACATACTGACTCTGTGAGTCTGGACAAATCACTCAATCTCTGAGTGCTATGGTCAAGTCTAATACTTCAAATAGCACAGGAGACACTAACTTGAAGTGACAGAAGAAATTTCCTTGTTAAATACTTCCCTATATTAATGAAATCTCAGGTCTAGTAACTAAATAAATATTTAGTTGTTAATTTAAAAAATTTTGTTAAATTTTCATTCCTTTACTTTGATTGATGAATAATAAAAAAAGTGATTTATGATGACATGTTCAATAAATATTTGCCTGTAAATAGGATAGAAAGAGAGAGACAGAGACAGAGATTGAACCTTTGATTTCATTGTTAAAGGGAACTGCCTCCCAGATGAGGATGCTCCCTCTATCACTATAATCAACACCTTCTCTACAACTCATATTTTTTTTAAATAAAGTCTCTTGGAACACCGAGATGTTAAGTGAAAAAATTTTTAAAAAGTAAAATAAAATTCCTTGGGTGCTCACTATAATGAAATGTATTGTGCATAGTTATGACCACTTGGATACTAACTTGATGGAAATATACAGTTATGTGAAGGAACAGCAGGCCATTGCAAAATTACAAACTGATGATCAGAATTTTCCCCCAAAGGAAAGCTGTTGGACTCTGTAAATTGCTCTTCAAACTTTGGATTCTAATGGAAATTTCATTTTAATTAGATGTAGTGGTTATTACAAGCTGTTGCTGGTTTGGGCCACTTACCTAAGCAAGGTACCTTCCACTAAAATCTGCCTTGGATGAATTCTTATGGAGTGGAATGATACTGAGTATTAAAAGAACATAACAATGGAATGCCTACTCAGCTAGAGACTGCCAATAGCAAAAGGCTTGTTGAGTATGGAGCCAGCATCAGACTATAGGGTTCTGTCACCCAAGTACCAACCTGTCAAAGTTCAGAGAATTTCATTGCCACTTTTGGGTTTATAGTATTGCAAGTGGGAAGGGACTTTAGAAACCATCTACTCATCATACTCATTTTACAGATGATGAAACCGAGACCTACAGAAATGAAATTGCTCAAAACTATTTTAGATGCTAGATCTAGAGGTGAAAGAGATCATCAAGGCCTTCTAATGCAATAACAGAAATTTTTAATTAATCAATAAATCAATGTTGATTAAGTGCTTACCATATTTGCTTAATTGACTTTAAGAAACTGAGGCCAGAAGGGTTAGGGGACTTGCCTAAGGCAAAAAAAGCTATAAATATCAAAATCAAGTTTCTAGTTCAGAATGAATGATCTGATTCATGATATACTGGTGTCACGGGGAGAGGGGCTAAAGAGATTTTAGAATGAGACTCTTCCCTAGGGAAAAAGTGAAGGGCATATTTATATGGTACTTTAAGTATTGCAAAGTTCTTTACATAACATTATTTCATTTGCTCCTAACAACTCTGTGACGTCAGTATTATAAGTATTATTATCATTATTCCAACTTAACAGGAAATTGAGGCACAGAGAAGAGATTAAGTGAGTTGTCCACATTCATACAGCAAGTGTGTCAGAGGTGGGATCCCAACCCTGGTTTTTCCTATGTTAACTCTGAATTCCATTACTTTTTCCTCTATTAGGGGATTTTGAACACAAAATGAGACATTTAGGACAGTTGTTTTGAAATGCAAAATGATAATCAGGGCTTCCTACTAATACCCCACAAAAACCCTATAAAATTTCACCTTGACTGCTTTAGCTCTCTTTGGGAGTAATTTCAGTTATGCCTATAGGTGGTAGACATAGTTAAATAATTACTAGGTGATGTGCATCTAGTCTTGGCTTTGTTATCAAAGGACCTGAGGTAAATCCCACAGCTGCTCATTTGTGAATTGGGCCTTAGTTTCCTCTTCTGTTGACTGAGGGGGTTGGATCAGTTGGACTCTAAAATCCCTTACAACACTACATCTATAATTCTATGATTGTTAAACACTTAGATAACTATTCATTCTAGTCTTGTCTAAAACTTGATCATATTGGATGGTGGATGGGAATATTAAAAAAAAATGTGATGTATTTTTTTTTCATGAGAGTCAATTGTCATTATAGATCCATTTGTGCTGGGAATTACATCCACTAGAATCTTGATTTGGTGATAAATATGGATCAAATGAACTTCAAAGAAGGAGAAGCTACTGAGTCATGGGAGTAGATGGAGAGCTTGGAAGTGGAAATGGGGAACAAGTAGTATTCCAACTTCCCCACCATGACCCACTGAGTTGAGGGGTTTAAGGGAAAGGGCCACCATTACTGGAAAGCATGACCAAGAAGGAGTAAGGTCCAAGTGAGTGCAAGAAGATGGAATGAATACGAAAGGAATAAAGGTTGAAGATGAAAACAAGTTTATTAAACATGGAGCAATAATATGTCATTTCAGTAGGATGGATACCCCTTCTACAAACCCAAATGGAAACCTTCCCATGGCTTACTAGATGGTGTTCTGGAGATATGGAGGCAAAAAATATATCACCCTGGAGCCAACTTGGTGGTGCACATCTCTGAATTTAGCTAGGATGGTTTTCAGATGACAGATACATCATCAATCACTGGGTCCATACTCAATTTTCTTTTGGGCTTGCTAGACCTTGACAAAACATGTGCTCCTCCAGCATAATATTTAAGGACTAAAAGTCACCTCCACACTGCAGTGTGGCATCAGAATTGAATTTCATTGGAAAATATAGTATATTCACTGAAGAATGTTTTCCAAAAGATCATATATTTAGAAACAGAAGGGGTTATAGAGGTCATATAGTCTGACATCTTTCAATTTAAAAAGGAAGAAACTTATGCCCAGAGAAATTAAATTACTTATTCCAGAAGTACCAATGACTCCTCTGGAGTCAGAGGGCCTGTGTTCAAATCCCAGTTCCAATACTACCTGTGTATCCTTGACAAAGTCACTTAACTTCAGTTTCTTCAGCTGCAAAATGAGAGGTTTTGACTAACTGAACTCTGTGATCCCTTCTTGTTCTATTATGTATGACCCCGAATTCACTGAGCTACTGGAGACTTGCTTATTTCTTTGAAAGCCTCTCAAACTTAAGAGGAATTCACAGTTTTCATAGGTTGCATAGAAGTTTCAGAATATTTATTATTACTTCTATTACTAGATGTGTTTTTCCAGCTTACATAATGGTTGAAGATGACCAATTTCTTTGTAATCACTAAATGGTATGCATGTTTTATTTTATTCATAAGTTGTATTCATTATTTTGCTAAACGCAATTCATCATATTTTGAAAGGGCAGTCTGCCCTGCTCTTCTCAATATTTGTCTTATCCAAAAAGCAAATAATCATATTTTGAGAAATTTTATAAGAATCTTGAGGACCTGGAACTAATAAATCTGAAGGGAAATAACTTCTAATAAAAGAATCTGGGTTTATTTAAGCTCCACTGTAGAAATCTAATTGGCATTGATTCTGTGAACTAGTCCAGTTTGCAGGGGCAGACACAGTGAAATCTGGCTTAAGCTTTAATGGAATGAGATCATATGAGAAATGGAACTTAGGTTCCAGGGAGCTCCCACAGTCTTAAGAATCCATGCTTTAGTTCAGCACAGTTCAGTTCATCTCAATTCAATTAAAACATTTTAATAGTATTTAATTTTTTCCAATTACACATAAAGATACTTTTCAACATTTATTTTTATAAAATCTTGAGTTCCGAAATTTTCTCCCTCCCTCTCTCTCCTCCTCCCTCCCCAAGATGGAAAGCAATCTGATAGAGATCATACATGCGCAATCATGTAAAACATATTTCTAGATTAGTTATGTTATGAAAGAAGAAACAGAACAAATGGGAGAAAAACATGAAAAAAAAACAAAGAGTATGCTTCAATCTGCATTCAGACTCCAATATTTTTTTCGTGGATGTGGGCAGTATTTTCTATCATGTGTCTTTCGAAATTATCTTGGATCATTGTTTTACTGAGAACAGCTAAGTCTATCATGGATGATCATCCCACAATGTCGCTGGGTGCACAATGTTCTCCTGGTTCTCCTCACTTCACTCAGCATCAGTTCATGTAAGTCTTTCCAGATTTTTTTTTCTGAAATCTGTCTGCTCATCATTTCTTTTAGCATGATACTATTCTATTACATTCACATGCCACAACTTGTTCAGCCATTCCCCAGTTGATGGGTGGCCTCTCAATTTCTAATTCTTTGCCACCACAAAAAGAACTGCTACAAATATTTTTGTACATGTAGATCTTTTTCCCATTTTTATGATCTCTTTGGGCTACAGAACTGGTAGTGGCATTGCTAAATCAAAGAGTATGTACAGTTTGATTATCCTTTGGGCATACTTCCAAATTGCTCTGCAGAATGGTTGGACCAGTTCATAGTTTTACTCACAATGCATTAGTGTTCCAATTTTCCCGTATCTTCTCCAACATTTCTCATTTTCCTTATCTGTTATATTAACCAACTTAATGTCATTAGGTGGTACTTCAGAGTTGTTTTCAATTGTAGTTCTCTAATCAATAGTGATTTAGAGCAAGTTTTTCATATGATCATGGATAGCTTTGATTTCTTCATCTGAAACTGCCTGTTCACATCATTTGACCATTTATCAATTGAGGAATGGCTTCTATTTTTATAAATTTGACTCAGTTCTCTAAATATTTTAGAAATGAGGCCTTTATCAGAGATGCTTGTTGTAAAGATTGTTTCCCATCTTTCTGATTTCCTTCTAATCTTGGTTGCATTGTTTTGCATTTTGTTTGTGCAAAACATTTTTAATTTGATATAATAAAAATAACCAATTTTGCATTTCATAATGTTCTCTCTCTCTTCTTTGGTCATAAACTCCTCCCTTCTCCATGGATCTGACAGGTAAACTATTCCTTGCTCTCCTAATTTGCTTATGGTATCACTCTTTCTATCTAAATCATATACTCATTTTGACCTTATCTTCATATAGGGTTAATGCCTAGTTGGTCTATGCCTAGTTTCTGTCATACTATTTTCCTGTTTCCCAGCAGTTCTTATCAAATAGTGATTTCTTATTCCAGAAGGTGGAGTCTTTGGGTTTATCAAACAGTATATTACTATACTATTATCAAACCATATATTAAACAGTAGATTACAATTATTATTACAATAGTCATTTACTACTGTGTTTTGTGTAACTAATCTATTCCATTGATCCACCACTCTATTTCTTAGCTGGTACCAAATAGTTTCCATTTTATAATACAGCTTTAGATCTGGTATGGCTAGGACACTTTCCTTTGCTTTTTTAAAAATTATTAATTCACTTGATGTTCTTGACCTTTTGCTTTCCCAGATAAATTTTGTTATTATTTTTTTCTAGCTCTACAAAATATTTTTTGGTAGTTTGTTTGGTATGACACTGAATAAGTAAGTTAATTTAGGCAGAATTGTCATTTTTATTATATTAGTTTGGCCTACCCATGAGTAATTGATATTTTTTCCAGTTGTTAAGATCTGACTTTTTTTCTGTGAAAAGTTTTTTCTAATTGTGTTTATATATTTCCTGGGTTTATCTTGGCGGGTAGATTCTCAATTTGCAGTTATTTTAAATGGAATTTCTCTTTCTATCTCTTGCTGCTGGGTTTTGTTAGTAATATGTAGAAATGCTGATGATTTATGTATTTTTTATCCTGGTTTATTTTATATCCTGCAACTTTGTTAAAGTTGTTAATTATTTCAATTAGTTTTTTCAGTTGATTCTCTAAGATTCTCTAAGTATACCATCATATCATCTGCAAAGAGTGATAGTTTTGTTTTCTCCTGGACTATTCTAATTCATTCAATGTCTTTTTTTTCTCCTATTGCTAGAGCTAATATTTCTAGTATAATATTGAATAATAGTGGTGATAATGGGCATCCTTGTTTCACCCTTGAACTTACTAAGAAGGCTTCTAGCTTATTCCCATTATAGATAATGCTTGCAGATGATTTTAAATAGATACTATTTATCATTTTAAGGCAAGCGCCATTTATTCCTATGCTCTCTAGTATTTTAGTAGGAATGGGTCTGTATTTTGTTAAAAAGCTTTTTCCATATCTTTTGAAATAATAATATAATTTTTGTTGGTTTTGTTATTGATGCAGTTGATTATCCTGGTTGGTTTTGTAATATTAAACCAACCCTGCATTCCTGATATAAAAAAATTCAGTTAAAATTTGACTACTCTGTGCCAGGGATTATGCCGAGTACTAAGCATAAACAACAAACAAACAAGCAACTAAATAGCCCCTGCCTACAAGAAGCTTGTGATTACATTAAGGAGATATGTTAGGCTAACAAATAAGTATGATACAAGTTAGATTATGATAGGACAAATTAGAGTTGTATTTTGTTTTTATAAAATTTTCATTTCCATGGTCCCATATCCAGAAAGTCATACCTATTAATAAAAAAGGAAAAGAGGGAGGGGAAGCAATTCAATACAAAAGTTATCAACACTTCAAACAAATTCAAAGTGTGTGCAGTGCTTCATACACTTAATTCCCAACCTCTGTAAACAAAAAATGAAAGAGGTTCATTTCTTCCTTTACTTTTTGGTACCAATGTTGGTCATTATGAGTACTTGGCATTTAGTTTTATTTTGTTGTTGTAATTTCCATTTCCATTTTGATAGTTATTGTCTGTATTGTTTTCCTAGTTTTCCCTTCTTTATTTTTACACTGATCCATATACACCTTCCCATGCATCTGTGCAGTCTTCATAATATTCTTTCCTACAATGTAGTAAGAGTCCATTGGATTCACATGTCATAGTTAGTTTAGCTATTCACCAATCAATGGACATCTTCCAATGCTTTGCTATTATGAAAAAAGTGCTGGTATGAATATTTTGGTGTGTATGGGAACCATCTTTTTATCTTTGCTTTCCTTGCTATATATACCTACCACTGATATTTTTGGGTCCAAAGAAATTGGCATTTTAATCATTTTCTGAGCATTATTTCAATAGTTTTCCATAAGTGTTAGATCAATTTGTAACTCCACCAAAATATATTAGTAATTGTCTTTCCATAATTTCTCCAACAGATATCTACATGTGTTTAGATAAAGTACTGTCTATCCCTACCTACACTGTATTGTAATTGTACAGTTGATTTCTTTAAATCCTCTTACAGGCCTCTGTTTAGCCTTACTGCTTTTCTTTTGGTCTATCATTTCATCAAGTCACTATCATTTGGATCCTGATTATTCACCTAATGAACATATCAGCTCTCCCTGTTAGCTTCACAAGGTTTTCAGATTTAATAACATAGTCCAGTTCAAAATTCCACTAGAGTCAAAGAATCAACGATTATGTTGGAACTTATGTCAGAAACCCTCTAGTCTGACCTACACTTGCAAATGTATTCCTTTTGTAGTTCAACAGTCTTGAGTTCATTTAATCTTTGCTTGGCCACCTCCAGGGAGGGGTAACTACCATATCACCAAACAACCCATTTAAATTCTAGGTAGTCTAATTGTGAGGAATTAATTCTTGACATCTAGATGTAATCAATCAACCCATAGGAATCAATCAAAAACATTTATTATGTGATAACCATTTGCCAACCATTCTGCTTACTCATGTGCATACAAAGCAGAGGACAACAATTCCTGCCCTTGAGGAGGTTACATTTTAAATTTATTTCAAAAGTTAAGATCTCCTGGCCCTTTACCATCTTGTTTGCCCTCCTTAGGACTTTTGGGTCAGCATATGTTATGGAAATTGCTTAATTAAATTTTTTTCTTTTATTTTTACTGACCATGATCTTGCTTTAGACCTCCAAGAAAGTTACTTTGAACTTTGGTGTTTAGAAGTTTCACTATTTTCCTCTTGCAATTGATTCATGATCAGCCCCCTCTCCCTTTTTTTGAGCATTTTTATTTGGAGTTTTGAATTTCTAATTCTACTCTTCCCTTTTGCCCTTCTTTCCTCCCTTCTCTTTGCCCTCCCTGAGGTGGTAAGCAATCAGATATAGGTTAAACATATGCAATTAATTATATGTAACATTTCTGTATTAGTTATTTTGTGCAAGAAAATTCAATTAAATAAAAATAAAAGAAAGGAAGCAAGTGAAAAATGGCATGTTTCAGTTTGTATTCAATCAATATCAGTTCTTTCTCTAGAGGCAGATAGTATTGTTCATCATTAGTCTTTTGGGATTGTCTTGGATCATTGTATTGCTGAGAAGAGCTAAGTCTTTCATAATTCTAACAATACTGCTGTTACTGTGTATAACATTGTGTATTCACTTAAGTATGCCTCAGTTCATGTAAGTCTTTTCAGGTGTTTCTGAAATCATCCTGTATGCCACTTCTTATAGTGCAATAATATTCCATTATAATCATATACCACAGCTTGTTTTAGCCATTCCCCAATTGATGGCATCCCTTTGATTTCCAATTCTTAGCCACTGAAAAAGAGCTGCTATAAATATTTTCGTACAAATTGGTCTTTTTCCCTTTTTTTGGATGTCTTTGGGATACAGGCTCTCAGTGGTATTTCAGCACCTCCTTTTAAAGGGGCTCTACATTCATTCAAACAGCTTGGAGGCACATGTTGGTGTTAAAACTGAACATTTCAGGAATAAAACCCCTAATTAGGCTAAATGTGGTGACTTTTCTATTATAATCTCTGTCACTGTATATACCAGCATTTAAGACACTTTTCATTCTCTTATCAAACCAGAAATCAGTGCTATTTTAAAATTTTGTCTAATGGGACTTGCTCACTTTCCACCTAACAACTGTCTGTTCCTCCATCTCTCTCTTTCTGGAGAGAATGGGAGTGTGGGAGAAATGGGAAGGGAAAGTCCTGGTTCAAGATGGGCACACTTACAGTCACTGTAACTAAAACCATCTCTTTCTTACAGAAGATATTCAAGTGAGTCCTCAATTCATGTTTTTGGTTCTGCTTGTTGTGAATTCAAAATTATTCACAAAATAAATTATAATAATAACCATATAATCAGTAATAACCATAACTAACATTATTTTGAGTTTTGTAAAGTGGAAAGTCTTGCAAAAAATCTTATTTTATCCTCACAACAACCTTGGAAGATAGGTATTATTATTATTCCCATTTTATATATGAGGAAGCTAAAGACAAGAGTGGTTAAGTGAGTTGCTTGGGGTCATACAGTTAGTATATATCTAAGACTGGATTTGAAGTCAGGTATTCCTGATTCCAGACTCATTCTGCTGTGCCACTAAGCGGCTTCAGCTCATAGGAAATAAATCATGGGTCAGCAGCCCTCAGGATGGGTCTTTACCAACCCCAAATGCATCCCCCCAGACAGATATGAAGAGTTCTAGGTTATACACTCTCAAAAATATAATAAAAGTTAAGGTAACCCAACTGCCTTGTACACTCTGATCTAGGAAATAAACACATCCTGGGTCAGCTACAGATGTTTATGAGAAATAAGATCAGGTTTGTAAAAAAAAACAAACTTAAAAGAAATAAGGATCAAACTCAAAAATGAGTGACAGTTCACCTCTTTGATGTAGGGGAGAGGAAGAGGATAAGGGTTCATTGTTTGAGAGGAATATAACTATATAAATAGCTATCCCACTAGCTATAATATTTATTGTAATGCAACCAAATTCGTCAGAACTTAGCAAAAAATACCTGAAATTCAAAGCAAGTTACTCATTGACAAATTTGTCAAATAATGAAATACTTTTAAATATCATAGCCCCTAGATCAAAATACTCTTAGTTGCTAAAATGCAGCTGAAAATGTTAGGATTCACTCTCACAGAGACAAGGAAAAAAACAATGAATCAGAAAGAATGAAAACTTCAGCTTTGAACATTCTAGCCTTGCCTCCAGATATCAGTTTTAGTGTTTTCTGAAATAAACATCAAACTGTTTTCCCCAATAATGTCATTCTTCAGTGGGAAGCATATTGAAATGGACAAGAAATGTGTTGTTCAGTTAGGTACCTGTGTATTTGGTATTACTCTCAGAAGAATCACAAAAACAATATCAGGCATTGGAAAAGTACCACATAGGTTAATACCACCTCTATGTAAGCTAAGTAAACAAAATCAAATCCAATCAAATTCAGAGAAAGATGAACTTAAGCATCCTTGCTTTTAACAGCTTAACAGCATGAAATTATTAGTCAAATCGCTGATGCAGTGCATTGCCTGGATATTAATGCTTTGACAACAATGCCCTTTCTAAGGTTATAGCATGAGAACTACCATATTGACCCACATAAGTGTTCTCTCTGGCCCATTTTTCTCCCTCTGATGGGGGCCTCAATTGGAATTATTATGGGAAAAGCATAGTAATTTTACTCATAGTCCTCAGACATCTGAATGTATTCAGAATAAACCTATCTTTTCCCAAAACATTAAAAGAAATAAATTTATTTAAATGGTTTTTAAAAATCAGAATGAATTTATATAATAATAGTATTTAAAATATTTCTATCTATGTATTTATGTATGTATGTATGTATCTATCTATCTATCTATCTATCTATTTATAGCATGTTGAAATTTTCAAAGCACTTTACTTGGATATCTCATTAGATAGGAATACTTCTAAATTCAATAAGACAGAATCACAGAACCCACACTTGTCACTTCAGAAGTTATCTCATCCAGGCTACACCTGAATAACAATTCCCTCTACATCATTTCAATCCAGCCTCTACTTGAAGACCTCTAGGCAGGGTAAACCTTCCTATCTAGCCATTTCTTCTTCTAGATAGGCATAATTTTGGTAGAGTTTTTTCCCTCTTATACTCAGCCTAAATCATCTACCTATCTGCAAGTTCCATCCATCATTCCTAGTTATATGCTTTGGGGCTAAGCAGAACAAACTAATCCTCCTTTCATCATTATAACCCTTCAAATACTTTGAAAACTCTCATATTCCCCCTAAGTCTTCTTTCCAGCCAGATCATCCTCCATTTCTTCTGGGGATCTTCAGCTTCATTTCCTTTGCCTTCTCACATTATTCCTCCCATATAATTTAAAGGGAAATGTTAAGACATATTTGGTATTATTCAGGCTAATGTGCAGAGCTGGTTAGTATAGTAAGAGTGGTAAGTATAGTATAGTAAGCTTGGACTGAGAAGGAGAACCTTCTTTCAACATGTCACTCTGCATAATTATCCATGTCAATCTAACCTATTATGCCACATACAAATTTTCTTAGGAAAGGACAAGATCAAAAAGAGTATGTGGATAATAGAATTGTATAATATTTGATGCCCTGTATGAGTGTTGATGTCACTGTATGAATAACTTATCAATCTATATTTCTTTCTGTCACTGCCTGTCATATTGTTTATTTCCTTCTGTTCCATCTACCAACCCAATTTTCTGTCTGGGTTTAAATCACCTCTAATTAGAGGATTCTACAGTCCCTCTTGCTATCATCAAATATCCTCATATAGAATATGAAATTAACATGATTGGGGATTGTTTTGTGTCAGATCTCTGCCTTTGAAAATAGTGGCTAATTGTTTATGTCTGCATGAATTATCCTTCCTCCAGTTTTCTGTTTACATTAATGGATCTCTCTTGTGCAACATTAACTATTTGCATGAATCCATTTTCCCCCATCAGCAACATTCAGCATATAATTTAGAATGAGAAATGTGGGCTATTCAGTTTATAACTATCCTGGATAGGGTGCCACAGAAGGCAGCTTTGGAAAGTGAGATCAGAGAGGGGAAGGTTTTAGAAAGTGAATTAGGAAAGTGCCAAAGGACTAGTGTCTACTTGCTTGCACTCTTCTGTGAGGCCAAGAAAATTGCTCTTAATAGTTCTAAAGTTTCTATTTTTTTTGTCTTTACCATTGTCAGTTGATGATTCCATCTATCTATCTGTCTGTCTATCTATCTATCTATCTATCTATCTATCTATCTATCTATCTATCTATCTATCTATGTATCTAATCTATCTATGTCTTTCTATCATCTAAAATATATACATACATAAATACATATATAAACATATTTGACTATAGATAGTATATATGTGTATATAAATATTTATGTTTGTGTGTATATGTATATGCTATGTATGTATGTATATACCTATATATGTACACACACACATACCCTGTCCTCTTCATCACAGCTAGTTGCTAATTCTATTTAATTATCATCTATCATCTCTCTAATATATATACAATACATACAAACATATATGTGTATACATATTTGTGTATGTATATATACGCATGCTATATATTGTATATATGTTATGTGTCTGTATATGCATATCTACACATGAATACATATACACACTAACAATTTTACAGACTCCAGGCTAAGAACCCCTGCAGATTAGTGAATCCTAGAGGTGATATAGAGGAAACTTATTCCCTGGTCATCTTGAAAGCTACTAGCTCAGATTAGGGATTTCTATTCTTTTTTTCTTCACTATTATTTATTTCCCTTAAAGTGGTGCCTGGCTTTATATTACTTTCCTTAAATTCAAGAACCAGTTCTTTGGCCTTTTTTTGTCATGTGTGATTCTGAATCCCAGAGCATATACTACTTTCTTATTTTCATTCTAAAATTAAATTCTACTGACCCCTAAGTTAGCAAGGCCATTGCCCACTGGAAATATTAATTTCATTCCATGCTGCTGACATAAAACAATCTCTTACTCCTGTGAAAAGCTTCAGTAGATGAAATGGCTTATGTGGCTTAGTAATGTGCCAGTTGTTTTATTTAAATGCTGACATCCTGCCAACATGCTGAAGATGGAAACCTATTTTGTGACTGTAATTGATCTTGAATGGGGTCAAACAATTTATTTCATTTCAATATGATGCTAAATTAACTTGTTAATGCGTCCACATTGCATAAACAAACAATTGAATGGGCTGTTTATGTTCGTAAATTGATGTGTTAATGGAATCCCCCCCATCAGGGCTCCACTGCAATAAATCCTTTTGGGCTTATTCCCCAGAAGTCCCAGTGCTGCATAGAAACCATGTTCTCTTTTGGTTGACAATTTAGGCATGTTGAGAATAATGGAGCTGCTGAGTCTTTTTCTTTGCATGCTGGCCTTCTGTTACCAAGCCTCCAAGCCCCTCAGCTGAAAATGTTCACCACTGGAAGTCAGGCTTAAAGGTTATGTATATTCTACATGGAGCACAGGCACCTGTTTCAACAAGTTTTGAGCAAATTAAGGAGAGTCAGCAAAAAAAGGGAAGGTTGACCTCTTTAGTGAAAATGACATGGACATGAATACCATATGGGTTTGTTCCACATGGAAATCTAATGAGACCTCTGGTATCCACAGAAATATTTGCCCCAATGTTAAGGAAGAAATAAGAATAAACCATGTGGCGCCAGATAGTAAAGACAATTGAATTTGTTACTTTATTAATTTAGTTATTAATGTATCTATTTATCTTTAGATATGCTTGAGGCTTAATTCTTCCCTTTTGCACTTGCTGAACCATGTACTCCCAGTGCCCGAGTTATTCCCCTACTGGAAGTTAAGCAATTGTGGCCTCACAGAAGAGTGCAAGCAAGTAGACACTAGTTAAGCAAATTTGTGCTTTCACTAGCATCCTATTGAGGACAATGCTGCTATTAAAATAAAGGGAACTATCCCTCTTAATGAATTGAATTTGTTTTCAGACTTTCTTAAGTACAAGAATTGTACTGGGTAACTGAAAGAAGGACTGGCAATCCAGACCATTTGAGTTTACAACAAATTAAGTATCATACCTAGGATAGCAGTATCAGAAATAATGACTAGCTAGAGGGAGTTTTGATTGTATATTCAAGTTAAAGGTGCATTTCATGCCCCTTCTTGAATGTAAGTTATCCTTGGCAATATGTTGCAGTCTACTCATATCTACCTCCCATGGTTCTTTGCGTTACCTGCATGGCTGATAATTTAGAAGTTTCAGTGTTTTACGATTCAGAGTCACTAGAAAATACTGTTGTTGAATAATCAAAGAGCAGCTTGAGGTAAGCAAGAACATTGTACATTTCCCCAAATGCAATTCAGTCCACTTTCCTTCTTTTCCTTAATTCTGGGTCCAAGATCATTCTGCAGCTTCACTGACTGAGGTACATATACCAATGGACAAACTCAGTGAGTTTCCAAATTCTGGATTAACTCATGGCTTACCATTATATGTTTTGGCCTTGGCAATATGCATTACTGTCAGTAGTATGTGACCTTGGGCAAGTGACTACCTTCCTGGGTCTCAATCTCCTCATATGAAAGAGGAGAGAGTTGGACTAAATGGAGTCTGACTAGTGTGCTGGATAGACTGCTGGGCCTGGAGTCAGGAAGACCTGAGTTCGAATACAGTCTCAGACACTTAGTAGTTGTGTGACCCTGGGCAAGTCACTTAACCCTGTTTGCCTCAGTTTCCTCATATATAAAATGAGCTGAAGAAGGAAATGGAAAATCACTCTAGTATCTCTGCCAAGAGAATCCTAAATAGGCTCACAAAGAATCAGACATGACTGAACAACAGCAACGACAACAAAGCCCTTTCTCGATCTAAACTATTATATTATATGTGACCTTGGGAAGTTACTTCACTGCTTTTGGTCTCAGTTTTCTTATCTGAATGATGAAAGGGTTAGATTAGATGACCCCTGAGGTATTTGACTGCTCTAGGTCAATGATCTCATGATGCTATATATTGAGAGACAACAGCTTAACTACTATATTGAGACTTACAAAATATTGAAAAGACCTAAAGGAAGTACTCCAACAAACTGAATGGATATTCTATGAAAAATATGGTCCATAAACCATAAAGGAGAAGAATAAGCCACCTTTCTTCCCATATTGTTTCGTATGTCCTCTCCCATATTTGGGCAGAGTGCCAAAGGGTGGTCCCAAACTGTATTTAAAGGATGACCTACGACTTTAGGATTTCAATCCAGGCATAAACTTTTAGGTCAAGTTTTCTACCATATGCATTTGGCTTCAGTGGTGATTAAGACATATGGATATTTTGTAATCTGCTATCTTCTACAGTGTGATAACACTTAGTAATACAGAGTAGAGAAGATATTATTTCTGAAGAAATTATTTGAAAACTCCCCAAAATTAACTAGAAAAATGTTGTTTCAGCAAGAGTAAGATGAAGGAATCTTACAGAAGAATGAAATTGCTTCTATGAACCTAGAACATTATCCGTCTTCTACAGGAACATCCTATTTTGTTATTGGTTATTGTTGATTTTCTTTATATTGAGTGATTTCAATCCCATATTGAAGATGATTTGATAACTAAATGCCTTGCCCTGTCAAGGAAAAATGGGTGGTTTAGTCATGAATAATTCAAGTGCTTCAATGCTCTCAAGAAAATTCTAAAAAAAAAAGACAAAAACAAAAAAAAATAGGGGGTGAAGGAAGTTCCAGCATGTTATAAGGATTCTGTATAGAGTACTGACAGAAAGATATTGGCAATAATTTCACTAGATGAGAAGACAAAGAGTTGATGCTTGTATGTACTGGTAGGAAAAAAAACATTCACATTGAAATATGGAATCATCAAAAAAAAATTACTCTGCTATCAGCTGTCTCCAAATAGATAAAGCAACCTACACTAGTTTCTTTCCTAGTATTTGAATGAGAAGGAAGGCCATGGAGTTGAGTGATGAGGATAGGAGACGTCCAAAAGTATAATAAGCAATTCTGAGATTATGTCTAATAAATTAACAAATTATAAAGCAACTTTTGTGTTGACTCTTTAAAACAAATTGTTGTGATAAGCTCAATTTAAAAGAGAAAAAATGTATTGAATCATATGGATAAGAATTAGACTGACTAAGAAGGTATGGATAGGCTAAGTTCTACATTGATAGCTGAACCCACATTGCTGAGCTCATGGGCTCTCTATATTTAATGTAAAATATTATTCAGTAAAGGAAAATCTGGTTTCTATAAGATGTAGATAACATATATTAATGACTGGAAATATAAAATTGAAGTGGAAAATGTGGGTGCATGTGACATTTTAGTGATTCTGGATTATACCACAAACATAATAGCACTGGTAGAATTTAGGCATGGTTCAAAAAATAGAATATAATTTTGGAATGCAAGTTAATAAACAGAATAACAATTATCAATATTAGTTAGACAGATATTAGATAAGAGTTTTAAAAGAGAATAATTTAGCAGAGTCACTTCAAGGTATCTTCATATTTAGCCAAACACCAATAACAACAACAACAACAACAATAATAACAGGTATTTGACAACTTAATAGAATTTGCAGTGTGATAAAACTTTTTAGTGGGTAGAAAGTTCACAAGGCTCAACATGGAAAAAAAATGTTTTCCAGGAAGAAAAGCTTAATCAAATGTAGAAATTGAGTAACTTCCAAGTAGAGTCATTTATCATTTTGACAACTGGTTGAGTTTGATGAAACAAATATTTAAATGCCTAGTATATGCAAGGCACTCGGCTCATTGTTAGGGATATAAGGATGAATGAGATAACAGGCTTTTTTCTTTCTATCTTTCAAGTAGCTTAACATGCATTTGAAAAGAGGTAGAAGGTAGACACATTGAAATACTGTAAATTAGAATATAATAAAGCTAGAAGACCTATAGTGGGTGCAAGTAGGTCAAAGTATATTACCAGGGACAATCTGTGCACAAGAAGTTTTACAAAAGGCATGATTTAGGACTTCTATGACTAGAAAAGGAGGTGGGCTAGTCATGAATAATTCAAGTGTTGCATTGTTCTCAACAGAATATTCAAAGAACTGGTGGATGAAGGGGGTTCCAGGATGTTGTATGGATTCTATCTGGGGGACTTACTGAAAGATTCAGACAATAATTCTAATAGATGAGAAATGCAAAGAGTTGGTGATAGTATGTACTCATAGAGGAAGCACCCATATGAAAGATATCACAGTATGGATATCAAAGTATGGAATCAGCAAAAATGTTAGTAAGAGAAGTGAAAACAGCAGGCTTAGAAAGCTCAAAATGATAAGATAATACTGGTTTATGGAATGATGACTTTATAAAGGAGGTAGAAGTTCAGTAGGACAGTGCTAATTGAAAAAAGATGAACAGGGAGAGATGAAGGGAAATTGCAGTCCAACAACGAAAAATACTCTGAACAGAAAGAATAAGGCATTTGTTAATATGAAACGGGAAATTAGTGAATATTTTCTTTTGGATGAACCATCCAGTACATGAAAAGGAAGAATATAAGGGCTGGAAAGGAAACTTATGACTATTTTGAAGGTCTTAAAATGTTCAGTTCTTTGGGCTTTGTTTTAAGAAAGATATTGATCAATTGGAGAGCATCCAAAGGAGCACAACCAGGATGGTCAAGGGACTCAAATCAATGCTATATGAGAATTTGGATACGGAACTGAGGATATTTAGCTTGGAAAAGACTTAGTGAAGACATTATAGTGGAATCAATAAGCATTTAGTACGCATCTTCTATGCTAGTCAATGGGAATACAAGACCTGCAATGAGGCAATCCTTGCCCCAAGGAGCTTACATCCTATTTAAAGCTTTTCATGTGAAGTAGACTTAGAGGAAAGCCTCATTTAGAGAGCTAAAGAAGGATAAGAAGCCAGAGATTGAGAACAGAATGAATAAAAGATGTGGCAGGCCAACCAGGAGAACCTAAAGTTATATAAGTCAAAGAGGAGAGAGAAAGGAATTGTAGTCAAGTGGCAAGGAAATATTGAGTAGAGCAAGTTTGAATATATAGTAAGTATTCCTGGAAGCTGGTTGGATATTCGAAGGGGTATAAGTTCAATCATACATGGAAAACTATTTAGAAAGCATATTTCTAAATTAAGCATTCCCCCAATATTTTTCTCTTGACACAATATTCTTTCTCATGGAGAATAATTGCACACTGAATGTCTAAGTTGGAAACAATGGAGGGAGGATTCCTGGATAAATAGTTTCCAGAACCATTACCAAATGCTTCAGATTCCTCCTCTCCTCCTTAGCCTTTCTGATCTCCAGACTCACCTTTTTATTTTTATTTTTTTAAATTTCCTCATGACTCACAGTGAAAAAAAAAATCTTTGCAGCTGCTGTTGAAAACTTGCAAATACCAAGCCTAGAAATATCAAGGGTAAACTGCATCTGGGGGTAGGGTCTGGGGATTTAATGACACATCAAACAGACCTGGTTTTCCATTGGTATGCTACATCATGCCCTTAGAAAATGACTGCTCTAGACACCTGACAAATATTCTAATAACAGGTCACCAAAAATTTCTGTTCTATGCTATTTATTTCACTTTTCCCCCCAAGATCTCTTATTTTGATTATCTTTTTTTTTTTTTTGTAATTTGTTGGTACACTTTTCTAAACACTCTTATAGTCCTTGTGCCTAAGCATTTTTTTCCCTCTGAGCTTCTGCTTATAGTTTTGGAGGGTTATTCTTTTCTTCTAGCCTTACCTTTAGGGGTTCTTTTCATATAGTATCTCCATATTGTGCATCATTTTATTTTCTGTTATTCTTATTTTTAGGCTTAGTTCTTGAATTGACACTTTGAACCAGGGCAAGGATCCATTCCTTTTAGCATTCTTGTTTGGATAGGACATGCTTGCTTCTGCTGCTTTGTATTTGGATATTGTTCTCTTTGTCATTGTGGATGGGGTTGTTGATACTAGGACCCATCCTCATCTCATTCTCTGGCTTCTGTTTCTATTGCTTGATGATACTGACATCCACTAATCTTTGTACCTTCTTATATGATCTGAGATCAGGAATTGATTCCACCCTCTTGCTGTGACCCTGAGAAGTCCCAGTTAGATTTTAGAGATTGCATCTGTAAGGCCTTGCAGTGGGAGCATCCAGACACTGAGTTTCTCCTGTCTCCAATTGTAGTGTGAAAAGTGCAAAAATTGTCCCAATCTCCCTATACATTGACTAAGGTGGTCTTCCTCTTTCCTTTGCTACTATTCTGGTGGTAATGATGATGATGTGAGTAGCCTGAAAGACTTTAAGCATCAAAAAAGAAGGAAAGAAAGAAAAAGAAAGAAAGAAAGAAAGAAAGAAAGAAAGAAAGAAAGAAAGAAAGAAAGAAAGAAAGAAAGAAAGGAAGGAAGGAAGGAAGGAAGGAAGGAAGGAAGGAAGGAAGGAAGAAAGGAAAAGAAAAGGGGGCAGTGAATAGATCACTGGCCCTGGAGTCAGAAGGACCTGAGTTCAAGTCCAACCTCAGACACTTAACACTTACTAGCTGTATGACCCTGGGCAAGCCACTTAATCTTATTGCCTAGAAATAAAAGGGTTTAAGCATCATAGAAAACACTGAACAAATGTATTACAATATTACAAAATGCAAAAGATAAAGAATAATAGAAAAGAATAAGTTACCTTATGAAATTTAGCATATTTCTACAGGGGGAAATGTTCTTCTAATAAAATACAGGACTTTAAACACTGTTGATGAAAGCACTAGCACTGAGTAGAAACTTTGAAAAGCAAACTGAATAGTCAAGAGAAACATGAAAGGACAAATATGTTTGATCAATTAGAAGGGACTAAATGATGATGAAGTACTTATATTCTAATTGAAGAAGAAGAAACACATATCCCTTCAGAGGTATATTGTCTCCCAGGGACAGGACCTGGGTATGGTTTAATTCTTTTCGGTTGGCATAAGAAAGCAAAGAAATCAGATAGAAAAAGAAAAAAAAATTAACATGTATTTGGGAAGAAATGGGAAAAAAGGGAAGGGAGGAATTTATTTTTCACAATTGGGGTATATGAGAAGAATATATAAAATGAATGAAATGGTGAGCACTAGTGTCTCATTAATGTGACTTCTATCTGAAGTAAGCAAAGGAATATTGAAAAAAAATTGGTATAGAAATACATTAAATTCAACAGATAAATAGCAAGAAAGGAGAAAATAGGGTAAATGTGGGAAAGCAGAGTTTAAGAGAAAATAACCAAAAGCAAAATAGGCCACATTCAGAAGGCTAAAAACAAAGAAGGAGTAAGAACCAGTACTTACAGTAAAATTATGGTGAGGAAGGGAGAAACAGAGCTGCAAGAATGGACCACTTCAAGTCATAGATGAGGTTTTGATCATATTCATTCCTTTTTTCATCCTTTTCTTCTTTATAAAGAGGAATGTAAAAGGAAAAGGGAGGGAAAAAGATATGACAGATAGAAATAACAATTTTAATCATGAAAGTAAAGGTGATGAATTCACCTACAAAAAAGAGTTTAGCAGAATTGAATAGAAATTGGAATCCACAAATGTTTATTTTAAAAGAGAGAGAGAAAGGAGGGAAGGAAGCAAAAAAAAAAAAAAAGGAAAACATGCTTAAACATAATGATTCACAGAGAATTAAAATACGGGACTGGCTGGGACCTGTTTGTCTACCTACCCACCTATCTATCTATCTATCTATCTATCTATCTATCTATCTATCTATCTATCTATGTATCCATCTATCTTTGTATCCATTTTCTATCTATCTATCTATCTATCTATCTATCTATCTATCTATCTATCTATAATGTCTCAGGCAAATTAAAAAAAGGAAAGCTAACAATTATGAATTCTGATATGGCAAAACCAAAATGTATATGGTTAAAACATATTAGTGGGGAATTTACTTTGTGCTTAAAGGCACCATATATAATGAAATAATATCAAAACATAATATATGGTAAACTTAATTGGTTAGGATCTAAGTACTTAAGAAAAATTAGTCAAATAAGGGAGATATATACAATTAAAGTATAATAGTAGAAAATCTCAATGTACCTCATTTCATACTTAAAAAAAAACTAAAAAAAATGACAAACAAAAAAAATGGGGGTTTGGAGACCAAAGGAGGATCTGTAAGCCCTTTAGAAATGTTAAATATGATACATTGCTGGCAGATACTGAATGGAAATAAAAATGAAAACGCACACATATGTGTATAAACACACTTACATGTGAAAAAAGCAGAAATATTCAATATATTCTTTCAATAGTGAAAAAATTGTCATAATCAAAAATGATATTTGAAGTAAGGATTTAAACTTCAATGGAGAATCAATAAATTAATCATAAAGTATATATAAGTGAAAAACTAGTCACTAAGGGAAATTATTTTTTCCTCAAAGGAAACAGCAATAATAAGACAACATACTAAAACTTTTAAGATGCAACTAAAGAAATCCTTGTGTGTGTGTGTGGGGGGGATTCTTATCTCCCATACTTTCATCAATATAAGAAAGAAAGAGAAGAAACAATAAGTAAATTGAACATTCAGATAACCAACAAAAAAATCTGGAAAAAGCAAGAAATCAAAAGCACCCAGGAAAAGGTAACAGAAGAGATAGTGAAAATTGACAACAAAAATCATTCTATTCAATTGATAAATACAACTAGGAGTGGAGTTTACTTTTTTAAGTCACCTGAAGAAATACATAAACTTTTAGTTGATATGATAAAGAGAGAAAATCAAATTGTCAATATAAAAATTTTTAAAAAGGATAATTCATATTGACTAAAGATGAAATTAAGAAAATTATGAGAATCAATTTTCATCTGATTATATAACAGCAAAACTAATACAATATATGAAACATATTCAAAATTAACCATACATAAAATACTCATCAAAAATTTAAATAACTTAATCTGGGAAAAATGAAGTGAACAAGACATAAAGGGTTTTCCAAAGCAGGGATAAACTAGAGCCAAATGGATTTAATGTGTACAAGTGAATTCTATTAAAGATTCAAAAACTAATTCTAATATTACATAAATTGCAGTATAATTTGCAAAAATACTGAGATATGGTATGAAATTCTACAGAACTACTTCTGTGAGAAAATATGTTTTGATTCTCATACCAAAACCAAGGAGAGATAAAGCATAAGAAAAACAATTGATCAATATTTCTAACAGATATTGATCAAACTTATTGAACTATAGCAAAAAGTCATAACAATATATTGAAAGAATTCTTGGTCAAATAAGGAATAGAGAGGATCATAAGAGATAAAAAGGACAAATACAATTACATAAAATTGAAGAACCACGTATATACAATCAAAGCAGTTCTGATAATAATTGTTACTATTGTTTATTCATTTTTCAGTCCAATCTGATTCTTTCTGAGCCCATTTGGCCTTTTCTTGGCAAAGAACTAGAGTGGCTTGCCATTTCCTTCTCTAGGTCATTTTACCAATGAGGAAACTGAGGCAAACAGAATTAAGTGGCTTGCCCAGGGTCACCCAGCTGGTAAATTTCTGAGGTCAGATTTGAACTCAGGTCTTCCTGATTCCAGGCCCACAGCTTTCTTCACTACAGTATCTGTATGCCCCAATATAGTTAAATGGGTGTGTGGTGTATTTCCTGCAAGTTTTTCTGATAAATATCTATTATCCAGGATATATTGGAATTGATGTAAATATATAAGAACAAACATGTAAGAACATGAATAATTTTTCAATAATAAATGGTCAAAGTCTCTGAATAGTCAGTTCTTAAAAGAAGAAATCAAGGCTATCAATAACCTCATTAGAAAAAAGTGCTCCAAATAATCACTAATAAGGTAGATGCAAATTAAAACTGCCTAGGTTGCACCTCACATCCATCAAATTGTTAGAGGGTCCAGGAGGACAGGAACATTAATATTGTATTGGTTAAGCAGATTGATCCAATTGCCCTGGAAATCAGTTTTTGGAACTATACTTCCCAAGTCATTAAAATATACATACCAACACATAACCACACCACCCACCCACACACACACACACACACGCACGATGTGTGAATTAATACAGATGTGTATTTAAATACCTATTTTTGTGTATGTATGTGCAGATATATGCATATACACACATATGTGAATATGCAGATGTTTATATTTGTGTATGTACACACACATCCCAATGAGAAGATAGATGTACAAAGTTCATATGGACAAAAATATCAATAACAGCACTTTGGGGTGCTATTGTAAAGAATAAAAACCAATTGCTGCCCATCAACTTAGGAAAGGTTGAAAAAATATGGTATACAAATGTAATGAAATATTATTATGTGGTAAGAAATGATGTGTGGTAAGAAATGAGAAACCTTGGAGGTTTTGTATGACATACTTCAGAGAGAAATGAGTAGAACCATGAGAACAATTTATACAATTACTATAACTTTATAAAAGAAAAAAGCAACCATTTTCAAAGACTTTAAAGTGATGATCAATGAAATTAATTATCTTGTCTTCAAAAGACTGATGATAAATCATTCCTCCTCTGTCTTGGCATTTGGGTGAAGGATTAGAGGTATAGCTCTACATAAGACAGGCATTCTCAGATATCAATGTGTGGATTTGCTTCATTTGTTATGAGTGAGGGCTTTTTCTGTTGTTGGTGGAGGTGGCAGTGGTGCATAATGGTGGTGAAGAGGGTGGAGGTTATGGTAGGGACTGGGAAACAGTGATAATGTTACTGAAAAGTTGTAAGAAAAGCCTGTCAATGAAATATTTGAGGACAGAAGAGGGCAGAAAAAGTTCAAAAGTGGATACAGAAAAAAAAATCAAACAGTACTACTGTGTTAAATTACCTATATAATTTTTTTCAAAAAGCTATACAAAATACTGGCTCACAGTTTCATAAACAATCCTCTTGATAGTTTGTAGGTTCATAATAAAAATAATAAAAAGTGTGATATTTTCAAATTACTTTCTGTTCCAGCAAGGAGATAGCAAATAAAATCCAGAACACATTATTATATTTGAACTTGCTTTTTTTCCCCCAAAATGAAGGAAATTTGAGGGCTAGGAGTGTCTTTTTATACATGAAGGCAATTATCATGTTATAGCTGTTACTAGTTCTTTCTAGTGTATATTCTGGGTAATGTTATTATGTAGGATGTGATAATCCATCTCTCCAGCCCCCTTTCCCATTATTTTATGGGGAATCCAAATTGGGCCACATGCAGTACCAGAAATGCACACAAGCCTCGTGGTGAGAACAATTATTATGTAAAATGTTCTTCTTCTAGAGAGTTTATTTTTAATGACATGCTTGATATGCCTATGCTAGTTGTTGAAAGGATAGCAATCACTTGCTTGAGATTATTTAGCCCATTAGAATGTCATTCTGAGAATTTTGTTCTCTGTGAGAGGTAATTTTACTCAACCAATTGATCATTTTACTGCTGTGGAAACTTAAGAAATCTTATACTAGATAAAGCTCTTGAAAATGTCACATTGGAATTGATATTTTCCAACCTTTTTCCTTAGACTATCAAAAACAAATAAAAATGATTAAGGATATCGCAGTTGATATCATGAAACAGCCCTTGATGTAAGACCTGGGCTTGTTAGTGCCATGTCCTTCCTTAAACTGCACATATCTTATGGTGTCTGTGTACCTCTGGGCAAGGCCCTTAATGTATTGGTGCTCCCAAGTAATTCTCTAAATAGCAATAAAGATGCCTATCTGGATTTTCAGAGAACGTTTCTTACCAGGAGCTGCTCCCCTCCTCCTCACTTCAGCAATGAAATCACATTTGCAAACCAAAAAATAACAAAAAACCCCCCAAAACACACACACACACACACACACACACACACACACACACACACACAATCCCAAACAAAAAAACCAACAAATAAACACAAAAACACTCTTTCCTAAGCATGATTGTCTATCTGCCTCTAAGTTACTAGTCTATCACAAATGTCATATACAAGGGGAAATGTAAATATCGAACTATAAGAGAAAAGACATTAACATCCTGTAGTACCAGAGTTAGGGGTTGCCTTGGCCTCATGTAATCTATCTATTTATGCCTCACTACCATAATATTCTATGTTTGTGTCTACTCTGCCCACAATCCATATGATTTTTGTAGGAAAGTGTGCCCTAGGGCTATGGAGGAATATTTGTGCCCACTCTAATTATTAAACTATTTTGGTAAATTATTTTAAGCTAATTGTATCTATTGGCTGACTGTTAATTGGTACACATTGTTACAGGCTTGTGAAGGATAACTTTAGGAACAATCACCCATGAGATATCTTAGAACCTGTGGGAGTAGTACAGGGACCCTCTGGGCCCCATTTCCCTAAGTGCAAGCGAGTGTAAAGGAAGCAATCCAGAGCTATAATATATCACTGACCTAATCAACTGAAAACAAATCTACTAAATGCTTGCTATGTGCTAGGCATTATACTGGGTGTTCAGAGTATGCAAAATCCTAGAGTTACAGATTTTGAAAGTTGAAAGTGATTTCAGTGGTTATATAGTCCAGTGCATATGCAAAAGGTAGCCTCATTATGATAGGCCTGTAGAGTGATTATCCAATCCGTTGTTGAAGACCTTCAAGGGCAGCTAGGTGCTGTAGTAGATAAAGTGCCTGGCCTGGAGTCAGGAAGACCTGAGTTCAAATATGGCCACTAACACTTAATAGCTGTGTGACCCTTGGCAGTTCATTTAACCTCAGTTTGCCTCAGTTCCCTCATTTGTAAAATAAGGATAATAATAGTATCTACCTCCCAGGGTTGTCACAAGGATCAAATGACATAATAATTGTAAAGTATTTCTCACAATGACTGGCATGTAGTAAATGATATAAAAATGTTACATAATTATTATTCATCATAAAGGACGAGTATCCCACCATTTCTCCAGGAAGCCCGTTATATTTTAGGACACTTCCATTGTTAGGATTTTTTTTCTTTCCTGGAATCAAGACTAAACTGGAGTCTGCAAATTTTACTCATTTTTCTTAACTGTGCCCTCTGTGTTCAAATATACCATATTTAATCCCTCTTCCTAGTGACAACTTTTCAAAGACTTAACGACAGTTATCATGTCACCCATTAGTCTTCTCTTTTTTCATTTAAGCCTACCCAATTCCTATTATTGATGCTCAGATGATTTGAATTTAAGGCCTTTCACCATCCTGGCTATACTCCTCTGAATTCTGAAGCATGAAATATTTTCCTTAAAATATGGCACTAAGAACCGAACATAACATTCCAGATGCAATCTGATGAGGGCTGAATACAGTGGGACTATTTCTCTCTCCCCCCATTCCTGCAAGCTATGGTTCTCTTAATACAGTCCAAGTTTGTTTTTTTAGCTGCTAAATCACACTTCTAGCTCATATTGACCTTGAAGTCCATTAAAACCCTGAGATTTTTTTTTGAGAAAATATATTAGCTGACTCTGCCACCTCCATATACTTGTAAAGTTGATTTTTTGCACTCAAGTCTAGATGCTGTATTTAGCTTTACCAAATTTCATCTTATTAGATTTAACCCAATGCTTTTGCACAGGGGTTGACAAACTACATAATTGTTTAAAAATGTAAAAAATAAAAACATTGTTAGCTTGGCCAACTTCTGCTCTAAACTGTCAAGATCTTTCTGACTCCCGACTGTATCATCCAGTGTGTTATTTGTTTCTCCCTGCTTTGAGTCATCTGTATATTTTATGAACATGTATGTGATCGATGTCTTTATGATAAACATTTTAAGCAGCTCAGGACAGACCCAGATCTATGCTTCCACATTGACATTGAAGCACTAATTTCTACTCTTTGACTTGAGCCATTTGTCCAGTTATAAGTCTATCTACTTTTCTATAGGATTGGTATGAATTATTTCATCCAGGTCTTTGCTAATGATCAAAGTATATGACTAGCCAATTTTCAAAGGAAGGAATCCAAGGTATCATTAGTTATATGAAAAAGTGCTCCAAATCAGGAGTGTTTAGAGCAATGGGTTCTAAATTATACCCACCAGTTTGGGAAAGATGATTAAAAAGAAAGTAAATGATGGAAGTTGGAGAAACTGGGAACATTGGTACATTAATGTACTATTTGTGGAGCTGTGATTTGTGTTCAACTATTCAAAAAAACAATTTGGAACTATGCTCCCAATGTGCGTAAACTGTGCATATCATTTGATACAGTGTTGCCATTACTAGGTCTATATTTCAAGAAATCAAAGAAAGAATGATGTTTCTTCTTCTTCTTCTTCTTCTTCTTCTTCTTCTTCTTCTCCTTCCTTATCAATAACCTATCTCTCCTATCCAAACAACTCCATTGAAATAAAAATAAAAATATTTTAACAAATATGCAGAATCTAGGAAAATAATTGCCACATTGGCCCTGTCTAATTCTCGAGCAATTATTTTTAAATTAATTTATTTTTAGTTTTCAACATTCACTTCCACATGCTTTTGAGTTTTAAATTTTCTCCACCTCTCTCCCCTTCCCCTCCGCAAGACACCATGCAGTATGATATAGGCTCTACATATACATTCATATTAAATGTATTTTCACATTAGTGATGTTGTAAAGAAGAATTAGAACCATTGGGAGGAACCACAAGAAAGCAGAAACAAAATAAAGACAAAAAAAAGAGGGGAAGAGGGAGGGATGGAAGGAGAGAGAGAGAGAGAGAGAGAGAGAGCAAATAGTAGGCTTTGATCTGTATTCAGACTTCAGACCCCATAGTTCTTTTTCCATCATGAGTCTTTTGGAGTTGTCTTAGAACTTTAGCAATTATTTTTTAGAAGTCCAAACAAATGAACTAGAAACTGAAGGAATTTTAACCAAATAGGGAATTGATGAACAACTTATGATATAGGTATATAACTTAATATTATGTGTGGTAATAAATAGTGAAAGAGATAGTTTCAGAGAAAACTGTTAAGATTTTTATGAACTGATGCATAGTACATTGAACAATTATGCAACAATAATGACAATATTGTAAAGAAAACACAATTTTGAAAGATTTAAGAACATCAGACACAATTGAATTCCGAAGATTGATAATAAAACTTGCTACCTACCTCCTGACAGCAGAGGACTCAATGTGGCAAATGTAACATACACTTTGGACAGGCCCACCAGAACAATGAATTTTCCTAGATTCTGCATGTTTGTTAAAAGATTTGTATTTTTATTTCAATGGAGGTGGTTGGATAGAAGAGATAGGTTTTTGGTAAGAAAGAAGAAGAAGAAGAAGAGAAGAAGAAGTAGAAGAAGAAGAAGAAGAAGAAGAAGAAGAAGAAGAAGAAGAAGAAGAAAAAGAAGCAGGAGAAGGAGAAAGAGGAGAAGGAGATGAAGAAGAAGACGAATAAGAAGAAGCACTGCTAAAATTTGGGTAAACTATGTTTAGATCATTTCCTTCTTGTGCAATTCAGTAATCCAGTGACAAAAGGAAATTAAACTAACCTGACTTGAACTAGTCTTCATAAAGCCATGCTGTCTTTAGAATCATCATTACCCTTTCTAGATGTTTGCTAAGTATCTAATTATCTGTTCTATAGTTTCCCTGGGAATAACTCTCGAATGTTCTTAGGAATACATACAAATATGATTCTAAGGGGCACAGATTCCTTTTCTCTTCTCCTTTAATCTGCCCACTGCTCAGATACCACATAGGTGAGGCCTAACAGAGATGATTCTATAGAAAGTCTTTTATTCAAACTTTCTGCTAGTTCCTCTGCCATCTTTCCCCATCCCAGATGAATGATGACCCTTACAACCCCATATTTACAAGTAGGTATCCAGAGCCCCTGTTCTACTTAAATCGTTGTGTCAACTTCCTCTTTTCAATTGTTAAATGTTGGCCACAGGGCAGATTTGGCTGCTCTTACTACTTTGATAAATTGGGAGTAAGTAACTATAATTTTAATAATTAACTATAATCTTTCTGATAATATCAAAGACCACTGAGCTTCACCATCTGCTTCCTCACTGACTGTTCTGGACCAGAATTTGAATCAGTTCTACTGCTTTGCCTTTCAAATCTCTACCCATTGCCATCCACCCTACTTCTCATCCAAAGAAGCTCTTCCTCTTTCCATTTGCCCTTTGGGTAAGCCTATGATTATGTATTGTATCTCCCAGCTAGAATGTAAGGTCCCTGATAGCACATACTATCTTGATTTTCTATTTGAGTCCCCAGAATTTAGCACAGAATTTTATACGTGTTAAATGCTTACTAAGTGCTTTTTAATTGGTTCATTCATTCTTGGACCCATTCTTCTTACATCTCCCTCCCTTTCTTTGAGGGAATATATTTTTGCTTTTGAATTATCTCATCAGCATTTTATATAAATTATTGGGCATAAAAGGTTTTGAAGAATCAAAATAAGTTGATAGTAAAATCTGGTGAGCATTATTCTGAGAAGTTACTTCAGAAGCTTTTTGTTTGAAGGTCTGTTAATAACAACTACCAACAATAATAGAATCACAAGCTTAGACAAATCAAAATAGAAAGGAAACTCACATTTCTAAAGCATTTTAATACTTTAAAAAACACTTTCCTTACAACAAAATTGTCAGAAAGATTGCTCTAGCATGAGTATCCATATTGTATAGACGAAAATACTTAAGCTACCAGGTCTGAAATAAGAAGATTTGTGCACAAATCAAATTGGAATATTTTGGATTTTTCAGATAATAAGAGTAATTTCAGGTAATAAGAGTAATCATATAGGTAATAGGTGTCAGACAACTTTCAAAAACAGATCCACTGACTCCAACTCCGATGATGATTAAAGGGAATTATTTTACTTCCATTTACAACAAAGAAGGATTAGAGAGGGGCCCTTGTGTTGATTTCATGTAGCATGCTTTCAAAAGATCACTGAATTGGTTGGACTCTCAGAGGACTGCTGGGGTCCCTCCCACCTCTCAATTTCTATGATTCTATGATTTTGTGACTTGATTGTGCCTAGCTTGGAAAGTCACCAGTGTGGCCAAGAGAGAGAAAAGAGGTTGAAGCCTCAACAAGGTTGAAATGATGGGAATCTTTAGCAATGTTAACAGTATTTTTTGAGGGGTGGGATAAAAATATTTATCATTCATTTTACAAAAGCATCCTGCTAGTTGTCAGTGAAAACATATGATTAAATTCACTTAATTCTTCTTTCTTAAAAATTAATTTAATTATCATTACTGAAAACCCCAAAAGATTCAGAATTTTCTATGGATATGATTAGAAAAGATTGGTTACCCATATTAAATTATCTTTTTGATCAAAGAACTGGGAAATCCCTTAAGGATAATCTAAGTTGAGATATTCACATTTGTAAACTTAATCTCAATTCAAAACAATATAAGCATGTTTTTTTTTTTTTTTCCTGATGAGCTTCTGACACAACTCAGAAAAAGGCTAATGGGCATAAAAATGCATCAACATATGAAATCAGAAAATGAGAAACTTGCCCATCTTACAAGACTTAGCTTGAGGGATCAGATGGATTCATGTTTCCAAATTGGATTTTACATCTTCATCTATTTTTCATAAAAAAATGAAGTGCACATTAATACAACACAAGCTAATTTCAACAAACTAAGGCAGGAGTACTCTGTTTTAGTAGAAAGAAAAAGGGACTTGAAGTCTGAAACCCTGGGTTCAAACCCTAACTCTTCTGTTTACTATAATATGTGTCCTAGGTCAATTTACTCAAACTCTTATTATGATTCAATTCCTCAACAAAAAACTGAGAAGTTTGAACTAGATGACCTCTCAGATGCCCTCTACTTCTAAACTTATTTAAAAATAGGTCCTATGATTAAAACAAATTTAATTCCACAAACATTTATTAAGTGCTTACTATATACAAGATCATATGCTTCCTATATCCAGGACACTTGAAATCTGTTACAGAGAAACTGAGGCAAACAGAGTTAAGTGACTTGCCCAGGGTTACACAGCTAGTAAATATCTGAGGTCAGATTTGAACTTAGGTCTTCCTGACCCCAGGCCTGGGCATTGCTCCACCTACGTGCCCTTAAAAAAATGTCATATGCATAGTTAACTCCAGTATTAGAATCCTAATTGTAGCAAGAGAAAGATCCAGAATCAGTGTTCTAAGAAAATTTGAGGGGACAAAGTATGCACTCAGCTTGGGACTGGTGATGTGGTGATAGTAAAAGGGGATGCTATGGGACGTGGATAGGGTTTCACTTGAGTTAAACCTCTAAGGAAGAGAATAGTTTTGACAGGTGAAATATGAAGAGTGTGCATTTATGGTATGGAAGAAGGTTTCTTTGCATGTATACACTCAGTTACAAAACGGAAAGTCAATTTCAGAAAACATATAGTAGACTAGTTTGGCAAGAATAGAGTCCATCAAGAGAAGTAATCGGAAATAAGGGGAAAAAGGTAGTTTGTAGATAATGTGTGGAGGGCCTTGAATGTCACCTTAAGGAGTCTCTATCTTCTGTTATCTTCAGGTGGAAATGATTGTTTAAATTTTCATTAGGGTTCCTTTCAACAGCTAAAGCATCACAATTGATAGAGAGTGCTATTAGGAAGTGTAAGAGGCAGGGAGACCTAAGCTCAAATCTTGCCTCAGACTTGTATTAGCTGTTTGACCCTGTTGTTGTCCAGCTGTTTCATTGAGTCAGACTTTCTGTCACCCCATTTGGGGTTTTCTTGGCAAAGATACTGGAATGGTTTGATATTTCCTTCTCCAGTTCATTTTCCAGATGAGGAAACTGAGGCAAACAGGGTTAAGTGACTTGCCCAAGGTCACACATTTAGTAAGTGTCTGAGGCCAGATTTGAATCATGAAGATGAGTCTTCCTGACTTCAGGCCTGGCACTCTATTCACTGTGCCACTTAGCTGCCCCTGTATGATCCTTAGCAAGGGTTAAAATCACAGCTATGCGCTTTAATTTCCTCATTCCTAAAATTAGGGATCAGACTTGATGACCTTTAAAGTCCCTTAAAGTTTAAGCTACTTCAGGACAAGGTCTCTTTTCCTTTTGTTTATGTATCTTCTATGTCTAACATGGTGCCTGAAGCATACCAGACACTTAATAAATGCTTAGTGATTGATCATGTCTAGTGGAAAATTTATATATATGTATATATACACATAAATACACATACATACATACATATATGTATATATACATATATGTATATATATATATATGTATATTTATTCACAACTTGTCAGGCACCACTTGTACAAATCCTTTGGTTGTGTGTTTTTTTTTTCTTTATTGGTTATTTTAAATAATGTTTGAAGTCAATGGCTGGACTGATGAAACTTGTGTTGTGGATTTATGTTGAAGTGAGATCAGATGGAATGGAATTTGATCTGTAATACAAATGAGTTTGGTTCTTGAGTAGGGCCTCATGTCTTTGTATCATATCCTTCAAAGTGCACAACTGTGGAGCCCTGTTAATAAGTTGCAAGAAAAAAGTATTATTTATGTATAAGTAAGTAGGGTTAACCTTCAGCTTAACCTCTGTTTGCTTAATCCACTGGATAAGGAAATGACAAACCACTCCAGTATTTTTAAGAGGAAATCTCCTTGGACAATATTGGTGTGCTATGATCCACTGGGTCATGAAAAATCTGACATGATGAACAACTGAACAACAGCAGTGGAGTAGGGTTATTTGCTATGTCACTTGAGGTAATATAACTGATAATATTACCCTCATTTTACAGATGAGGAAACTGAATCTCATAGAGGTTAAGGGTGTTACCCTGGGTCACCAAGCTTATAAGGGACAATATCTGAGGGACAATATCAATGCAGTTCCTTCTGACTCAGGCAGTCAACAAGGGTTCAGTAACCCATGGTATGGTCCAGGCACTGTGTTAATCACTGAGGACATAAACAAAGAAAATAGAGATTTCCTCCTACAAAGAAGCTTGCAGTCAAATGGAGGAGAAGTCATGAAAACAAATGTATATGCAAGAAATATACAGAATAAATTGGAGATGATTGAAAGAGAGAAGGCACTCTCTAAGAGGAATCGGGAATGATTTCTTGTATTGGTTGGATTTTATATTGGACTTGAAGAAAGCTAAGAAAACCAGCAGGAAAAGATTAAAAGAGAGAATTCTCCAAATGGAGGTTAGCCACAGAAAACTCCTGGAGTCAGGAGATGGAGTATCTTGTTTAAGGAAGAGCAAGGAGGCCATTATTCCTAGATTGTTTGAGATGTGGGAGTAAATAATGTAAAAAAAAAAAGATGGGAAGGGTAAACGGGGGCTAATTTATTAAGGGCTTTGAATGCCAAGTGGGATTCTATATTTCATCCTGGAGGTGAACAGGGAGCCACTGGAGTTTACTATGTAGGAGGGGTGACATGATAGACCCATATTTTAACAAAGCTTAATTTGTCAGCTGAGTTGAGGATGGGCTGAAGTGGGGAGAGACTGGAGGTGGGGAGATTCACCAGTAGGCTCTTGCAATAGTTCAGGCATGAGATTATGAGGCCTTGCACCAGTATGACACTAGCATCAGAGAGAGAAGGGAGCATACCAAGAAATATTACAAATTAAAGTCACCAGGACTTGGTAATAGAATGAATACAGAGGATGGGGTGGGGTGAAAGAGAGGGAAAAGTCCAGGATAACACATAGTTTGTGAGCCTTGGTGACTGGGAAGATGCTGATACCCTTAACAGTAATAGAAAAGTTAGAAAGAAGGGAGAGTTTGGGGTGAAAGGTAATTAGTTCAGTTTTGGACATAGTAAGCTTACGGAGTCTATGGGACCAATAGTTTGAGGTGCTTGAAGTACATGCTTGAAGATAGGATCCCGGATATCAAGAGAAAGGTTAGGTCTGGATAAGTAGATGTGAGAATCATCAGCATAGAGAAGACAATTGCATCAATGGGAGTTGATGAGATCACCCAAATAAATAATATACAGGTTGTTTTGTGAAGTTTTAATTTTCCTTTGTGAATTCTTTTCTTAAGGGAATTTGTTCTATGAAGTTTGGATTCAGCTGAAGGGCCACACTAGAGGATCCAGAGAGCCACATGTGGCCTTGAGGCCGCAGGTTCTGTGTCCCTGGTGTAGGAGAAGAAGAGAAAAGGGCCTAGGACATGGTGTTAGGGGAGACTCTCTCATCTATGCCATGCTGCCTCTTAATGATTAAACAAGATAATGCTTATAGAGAGTGTTTATAACCATGGAATTTATTCAATGCAATAATCATTTATTAAGTGCTTACTTTGTACAAGGCACTGGTTCTTATTATGTTTATAGTATTAGACTGGATATAAGTTAATATTAAGTCCTTGAGAGCCATATGACATCTTATTCTAAAGCTAATTTTAGTCTGAGTTGGTTTTAATTAGAAACCATCTGGAAAATACATTGAACACAGGTTCTGAACTGAACAAGTAAAGAGGTAAGATGCAGAAAATTTCAAACAGGAAAGCCAAAGGCATAAGAAAAGAAATATGAGGTTCATTCTAATCCAAACAGTTGCTAACAATAGAGTTCCATGAATTTCAGGAATCAGTTTGGAAATAACCAGTCATGGACTGAATGTTTGGCTTCAAAGCAGACAGTTAAATCTACTGTCTGGTCTGAGCATCCTGCAGAAAAATGAGGAGATAAAGATTAGTGATTTGGAAATTAAAAACACAGTGTGACAACCTGAAATAGTAATACAACCACATCTGGGTTGGAAGTGATGGAAGTGATTCTCCCACTGTCCTTTGCCTTGTGGTGTAACATCTGGAGTGTTGTATTTAATTTTACCATATCCTAGGAAGGAAGCATAGTGCTTAAAAAGATTTGAGAGATAATTTCTGGGTAATTTTATAATTTTACTAATAATGCTAGTATTTTAATAAAAGGATGGTCTTTTGGCTGTCTCTCTCTTAGACCAAAGACAATCATGGTGGTGGGCTCATGGTTTATATGTCTATTGGAAGAGGGGTGTTCTCAAGGATGGCAATCAACTCTGATTGGTTAACAATTAATGTGAGAATGAATATTATAATGAGAGGCTGGACCTGAACTCTGATTATGTCATTTACTTTTAAGTTACCCCCAGCCTTGGGCAATCTATTCAAAGAATTTATCCCACACCCAAGACTGAGCATAAGGGAGTTTCACCTTAGATTAGAAGTCTGATCTAGTTGGGTGGAGTAGCAATACTCAGAATGAAAAGTAGATTAATCCTATATCTTCCATCAGCCCTGTCCTTAAGAGATTGGACAAAGAAATAGGACAGGGAAAAAAAATTGGAGTTTCTCCAATTTTAATAATTGGCTATTAATATGAGAGAGATATAATCATTTGTCTCAAAGGCTAACAAGCTTGAAGTACCTTCTGAGAAGAACCTCCAGGATTATGAGGAGATTCCACACCATGCCATATGAAACTTAAGTGATAGAAGTAGAGATACAACTGATTATAAAAAAGAGAAGAATTGGGAAGGGAGGGAAGGAAAGCTCATAGTATTTAGATGAGAAGAGCCCTTGGCTGTCATATCTTTCAAATGCTTGTCTTTGAGGTTAGCTAGTTGAATCCCAGCAACATTAATAGACACCCCAGATTAGACAGGCAGCAAATAATTCGGCAAGGAAGCAAACCCTACTTGAAGTTCAATGCTCCTCCCACTTCATGATATTGCCTCTCCCTGACTCTTGTCTTCAAATATTTGTAGAATTATCACATCTAAGGGATACACAAAAGAGGTCAGTACTTAATTCATATCAGGGATTATAGACAATCTGTTTTGTCTCTGAGGGTAGAATGAACGCCAATTGGTGCAAGTTTAAAAAAAAAATCAGATTTGGGTTCAATAAAAAGAGAAATGTCCTAGCAATTGGAGTTGTGCCAAAATGGAATGAGTTGATTTTATAGTGAGGTCCCTGTCACTAGAAGTGTTGAAGAAAGAGTCTGGGTGATCATTTATAAGGGCTGTTTTGTTTATGTATGAATTATACTAGATCATCTCTGTGTTCCCTTCCAAATCTGAGATTTCATGATTTTGTAATTAAAGGGATCATGGAGGAGGTGACATTCTTTTTTCCAGGTTCATCAACTACTGCCTGCCACAATACATGTCATATCAATGCCAGAACTCAGATATGAGCATGCTATGATAAATCAGTAACATCTTGTTTCTGTGTTGTAAGATCTTCTGGACTCTGATCACCCTTCACTGCTTCTGACTGATGCAGGGCCATGCTGGAATTAACTCTAACTTGTTTTCAGAACCCATTGTTCAATTATCAGTGGGATCATTTAACCTCAGATTTTGGCATAGCCTCAAATCAGAGCTTGACTGATTGTTTTGTTGATGGCCTAGACTCTTTTTTAAAGTCTTTTTTAATGTAGATAAAACTTAAAAAGTGTGTGAGACTATGTGTGCTTTTATTTTTCCTGGAGCTCTCTATTGTTAAATATTTACTAGTATATCCCTGTATTGCTCTATAAAATTGCTTTAGCTCAGCAGAAATGCAGTAGAAGGCTCAGGGAATGAAATCATCACCAGGCTAGAGGCTTGGTGATTATAAGATCATAATTGTGATGATGCTGACTTCTGATGCTGATGATACTGCTGCCAATGATGATGATAACTGACACTTATATTGCACTTTAAGGATTACTCCACTATCATTTGAGGCTCAAAATACTCCTTCTGATAAACAAACCTGGCCAGTCTGAGTACTCTTTCTCTCTCTTCCCTCTAATGTGAAACCACTTAGGGTGCTTAAAAAGCCGGTCATCAGTTTATATGTAAGCATGGTCCGCCATGATTCCCCTTTAATGCGTGGCTGAAACCAGTTTGGAGAATCTCACAACATGACCCCATTTGAGGTTGCTTGGATTCCAGCTAGTAGATCCCCAATTCTCCTTTTCCATGCTCCTCTTCCACTTCCTACATTAGTCCTTGAAATAATAAGGGAGGTAGTAAACAGGAAAATGATGATTTGGTAGAGTCATTAGATATTTTGCATCCTCAAAATTGCTTGCCCAAAAGTGATGTGTATGTGTGTATTTACTCACAAGAAGGGAGAGAAAATGTGAGTGTCAATACATATTCTTCCAGAATTCTTATATCACACTGATATTGTCACTGATTTATAAGACAGGGCCAACTTGTGTCTCCTTTTCTCCATCTGTCCCAACAAGTGTCACAAACCAAATCCAGGGGAAATGTTGGTGGTAGGGTTGAGGGAATCAAATTTGGGAGGAAAATGATTCATTTGAGAGAGACAGAGATGTCATGACACCTTGCCTAAGCCTTTGCTGGGAGGGCTGGGTTTGGGATGGTGGAGATTGAGTTCAATGGCCTTGGATTTATCGCAGGGTGGCAAAGGATAGTACATAGTTTGATACAGTATATAGAGCACTGTACTTGAGATTCAAGTCCCTCATTTTATAACTTTGCTAACTAGACATGTGTGTCTGATATATCACTTAAATTTTCTTAGTTTCCATTTCCACATATCTAAAATGGAAATTGTGGTAGCACCTACCTCACCGAGTTGCTATGATAATCAAAAGATATTTTTCATTTAAATACTCTAAAGACTAAATGTGGTTTATTATTATCTCATTCTCATTTTTTCTTTCATTGAGGTTCAGATAGCAATGATCTTGGAACAAGTCTCCTGCTATTTTTCTTTGATATTTTATGTTTTATGGACCACGTCTTAGGTGAACTATACAAGTGTTTTTTGTATTAGGATGTAAACTTATCCTCTGAAGGTTCACTGAAAGCATCCTTGCATTCCAGTAGCATATAGTACAACTAGGATGATACTTTCCTTATTTTGTTCCCTTGTGATTTGGCTCTCCTCTTCTTGATCTCTATATTTGGAAATTATTTTGTTACAAGGAACTTGGAAATTATGAGAGTTTGTTACTCCACTATCTATTAAAATAATTTTTCTTAAGTTTTTGCATATCAGTGTTAGGTTCGGGTGATTGTGGGCAGCAGTTCACAAAGGTTCTATTACAGAAAAGCTTACGTTTTGAGTTCTGTAGGGTATTTTGAAGTTTGTATTTCTAATGTATGGATTTGTAAATGTTCAGTCCAATAAGGATAGCAAGCTTCTGATGTATAATTCTAACTCTCAAGTCATATTCTGCTAAACATTCAACAGGTACTTTTTTTTGTAGATTGCTGTGATTTATAACAGTTTCTACTATTTTCTTTCATAATTTACATTGATAATTGCAGACTCCTTTACAAGAATTCTTGTCTAATACTGGGTGGTAGTGATTTTCCTGGATTGTCATAAAAACTTTGGTTTCCACAAAAAAAAAAAATAAAATCTGCATGATGCAGTCATTTTTTTTTGGGTGTTTTTTGGTCAACATATTATTGACTGAGTTCATATGGATGTCACCAAAAAGGCCTTTTTCATTCCATGTTGCATCTTTGCCATTTCCTAAGTCCCATTAGTATGTTGAGCACTCTCAGTCACTTTCAACAAACCCATTGACATGTCACTATTATCAGCCTTTAATATTGCTTAAATGATTGTTGGATTGGGAAAAAAATAGTATTTCTGTAGTTTATTTTGAAAACTTTTTATCATGTACTCTATGTCTATAAATCCTCTTCCTCCTTTTTTAATGAAAAAGTATCATTTTTATAGCTTCTTTCTGATGATAGGCTCTGTGTTTTAATATTCTATGTATGTTGATTGGGATGCTTTCCAAGCATGTTACAGCTCATCTTACAGTTTTAAAAATGTGCATTGTTAGGCATTGCGTGTTAGTTGTTTTTAAAGTCTTCTCCCTAAATCCATTGATCAGAAAGCTTTTGTAAAGTATTCAGCCACAAACTTAATTTGGACATCTTTATCCTTAATGTGTCTTCCTTGCATGAGACCAACTTTTTCCACTAGTTTAATTTGACTTCTGGATTTAAGCTCTCGTCTTTCTATCTCTATCATCCTCAGAATATATTGACAATTTTATAGTCATCCAGATGCCATTTTGATGTAATTGAAGACAGATTCCATAAGATAAAGGAGCCATTTAATGTGTTTTTTTGGGGGGAGAGGGAGATGGGTGGATTGAGCCATATAGTTTGATGTAATCTATATATACCGTGTGAGCAATTAGATGATTTGGTTTGACTTCTTCCTTAATTTGCAAGCATACTTTATTCATTTCAGGGGAAATGATGTTATTGTTATTCAAGTCATTTTTTCAGACATGTCTGACACTTTGTGACTCCATTTGGAGTGTTCTAGGCAAAGATAATGGAATTTTTGCCGTTTTCTTCTCCAGCTCATTTTACAGATGAGAAAATTGAGGCAAACAGGGTTAAATGACTTGTCCAGGGTCACACATAGTAAGTGTCTGAGGCTAGATTTGAACTCAGGAAGATGTTTTCTTGACTCTAGGTCCACCACTCTATCCACCATGCCACCTAGTTGCCTCAAAGACTGTTAAGTATTGTTGTTATCACCGTTATTATTGTCATTGTAATAATAATTCTTCTCATCTCAGTTTTATTTATAGTCCATTATTTATAATGGCCCTGTACAAGTTACTGTCACATTATATGTTTAATTTTCAGCAGACTATTTATCAAATGTATTAAATTACTGATTTTTTTTTTAGTTACCTAAAGTAACTAATTCGAGATCATCCTTTGCAGGCTCACGTAAAACACCTTTGGAACAACTCCAGGAGTATTTAAAGCAGTATTGATAGAATTATAACCAAAATCATCACATTTTCTCATCTTTATTGGTACGTTATAAAAATTGAATGTCTTCTCAATTTTGTACCTCAGAGCAAAGAATCTATTCCCCTTTAGCCGTGGATCTACTGGCTCTCTTTTTTTTTTCTAGTCAGAATCAGAGCAATCAGTGAGGGGAAGAGAATAATCAGAAATGGTGATATGACTACCATAATGGGTGTGATGCTAATGAATAGCTGATCATTGACTTTGATATCTAGTAAGACAGAGAGGAAGTAGGTAGGATGAGCTCACATTTTTCATGGGCTCTGCTAATCTATGGGCCCTTATTACTCAAATCTTTTTGCCTTAAGCCTTGATCTAGTGGCCCCACTAGAACTCAAAGAACTTCCTAGCCACATGGGGTGTAAGGGAATTGGATAGGTGCTCAACATGTGGTAATGTCTATTAAGAAAGAAAAAAAATATACATATTCAAAGTTCATTTAACTTTATACCAACCACTTGCACTGCAAAGATATATGTATAAGCTGGACATATCTGAAATTGTTTTAAAAAAGGCATAAAAATGTCTGCATGCATTGCTTCTCTTGATGAGTAGGCAATGTTATTGTAATTTCTCTCCCACATAATTAGCAGCAAAAGCAATGTTATTTCAATTTCTCTCTCACATAATTAGAAAAAAAGTAGAGAATAAAATGTTCATAAAGTCCTTTAATTGAGTCACCAGATCATAAAACCTAATAGTTAGTGATTATATGATGCTAATAATTTTTGAATGCTTTTGGTGCCAGTATATTACTATTTGTAATATATTATAGTAGGAGCCAATAAAAAGTACAGGTCACCAGCCTTTGATTAAAATCAGTGATGTGAAATAGATTTTCCTCATTTATCAGATGATACATGGGACTTTGTACTTCCTAAGGAAACTTTTTTCTCAATTCATTTATCACTTAAGAAAAAAATAACTTTTTTTAATATTATCATCTCTTTATCAAGTTCATGAGTAAGAAACATTTTATGTAACAAGTTAGCTTTGCCATATACATTTCTTTAATCCTCATACAAAAGGTAAGTGGACTTCATAGAAGGATTATGTGTAGTAGATACATGCATACATATGCATAGAAAACAGTCCAGATGTACTGACCTAGCCCACACTCTATGACCTCACCTGTAATGAGGACCAAATAATCATCACAACGTGTCTTATAATTCTCATGCTAACTTTTTTTTTAAATTTAAGAATGATAGCATATATCCAGTACTTTTGTGGCTCCACAGTTTCATTGATATGACTTTACCTTGGTGCTGAAGGTTAAACCATATCCACGCCTTCCCATCCTGTGTGCAATTTTCACCCAAGTCCTCTAATAAATCCTCCCATGGGGAGTCTACAATATGTACTAGAAACCTTTCTGGAGGACTTGTAATATTCTTTGGGCACCAGTGCAGCTTTGAGGCTGTCCATCTGTTATCTGTTAGCCAGACTACATATAAAGAAGAAAATTCATTAAAGTAAAATTATATGGGGAGCTCAATTTAAACACAAAATTAAACTCACAGAAGCAGACATTTATTTCATAGAGAGCCAATAAGCATCCTGTTAAGCATGGAGAGATGAGAAGGCTTGGTGCTTTGCCCCTAACTTTTTACTATTAAGTCTTTGATGATGACTTAACCTTCCTCCAGACTTCATTGCTATTACTTGATGATCCCAATGGGAGTATAATAATAATAAAAAAGTTTTAAATTTATTCAGAATAGACACTGGGGCAAAGAAGAAACAAAGTTTCAAAACTTCATTAAAAGTTTTTTTTTTCTAGTTATTATGGTTCAGATTCAGAAATGTCCAGAGAGACAAAACCAAAATAAAGCAAAAAACACACTGAATATTCAATTAAGCATTTGGAATTGGATTCAGAATTATTTGTGGAGAAAGAGCTGCTAGCTCCTGGCTAGTTGACTTGACTGTGGATGGTATACCATACAAAGAAACAGGAACAGTATTTATCTTTGAAGTCTTTAGAATCGATCAAAATCAGAGTATATACCAATTTGGATATAATCACACTTCTTTAAAAGAAAATTCCAAAGGGGACAGGACAGTGATGATCAATGAATAAAATCCTATTATGCACCAGCAGTTGTGTTAGGAATTGGAGCTATGAAGACAAAATTGAAAAATTCTCTGCTTTCAAGGAGTTTACATTCTTTAAGGGGATACAATAGGATCATAGCTTTAGAGATAGAAAGAATCTCAGAGATCATCTTGTCTAATCTTCTGTTAAAAAAATAAGGAAACTGAGGACTAGAAATGTTAAATGATTTGTCCAATTCATACCCGTTAGTTAGAAAATCATAGAAAATGAAGAAACATTTAGAATTGAGGTCTATGGACATTTATTAAGAATATTGCCTCTTGGGGTAGCTAGGTGGCACAGTGGATAGAACACTGGCCTTGGAGTCAGGAGGACCTGAGTTTAAATCTGGTCTCTAACCAGACATTTGACACTTACTATCTGTGTGACCCTGGGCAAGTCACTTAACCCCAATTGCCTCACAAAAAAAGAATATTGCATCTTTAAAGTGTTCATTGTTCCATAAAAGCTATTATCATTTTTACTTTTCCTCTGCTTCTTATGATACGCTTAAAATATTGTTAGAAGTTATCTCAAGCAAGTAAAAGTACACAGCAGAAAAGAAAAGAAAACCTAGAAAGAAGCAAAGAAAGGCTGGGTAGCTTTGAAAACAATGTGTAGTATTTACTACATAGGTTTTCTTGAAATATAAATTTATTGTTTTATATTGAATCCTTTTTTATGTTCTGCTGTGTACATGGAAGCGTTCTTCCCCCCACCCCTCATTTTGTATTTAAGGTTAAAATGAATTAAAAATTTACAAAAAATAAATTATCTCAAACAAGTTAGGAAAGATGACAGGTAAAATTTACTTTTCAATTGATCAATCATGAAGCATTTATTAAGTGCTTGCTATGTTCCAGGCACTGTGCTAAGTGCTTGAGATACAAAGACAAAGGGGAAAACATGTTCGTCTCCTCCCAGAGCTTACATTAAAAAAATGTTCCTTCTTATAAATCGACAAACATCTACATACCTGAACATTTCCCAATACAAAGAAAAGGAAACAATACCAAATATCTATCTTGTCTATTCCTATTTGAGTGGCTGAGCACCAATGAACGGAATCACACAACTCTACAAACTAGGCCCACTACTAATTTATGGTAAATTAAAATAGGTGCAGTGGAAAGAGTGCTTGAATGTGACCCTGTAACTTTTTGCTTTTGTGACTTTGGACAAATCATTTCACCTCACCATATCTCAATTTCTTCATCTGTAAAACGAGGGAGCTGGCTTCAATGGCTTCTATGGTCCTTTCAGGTATAAGTCTATGTTATTATGAGTCAATAACTAGATCTGCTGTGTCTGGCTGTAGAAGGCAGAATTAAAAGTAATTAATGGAAGTTCCAGAGAGGAGAATTTAAGGTTGATGTACGGAAAAACAATTTTCAGCAGTTACAGTTATCCAACAGAAGAATTGGCTGCCTCTCCAGGCAGTGTATTTTCCCTCACTAGAAGTCCCTGAACAAAGGCTAAAGACCAACTATCAGCTAGGTTTTAGTGTGGATTCTTGTACAGTTATGAGCCGGAATAGATGTATTCTGAGGATCCCTCCAGTTATGAGAGTTCGTGTTTTCATGATCACTTTTGTATTTCTATCTCAAACACTTAGACCAGAGCCTTGAACATAGTAGGCACCTAAACAATGCTTAATGGGTGACTGATTCTGGGATATACCTTGTTTCTTCTCTGCCCCACCCTCTTCCCTGAAGTAGACTGTAAGCTTCTTGAAACCAGGAGCTTTGTTTTTCCAAATTGAATTTTACATTAGAAGACTGTAACCAGGAGGTTCTGATGATGTTTATATTTATATGGATTTGTATAAATTATATCATAGTTATATAATTTTTTCTATAAAACATTCTTGTACTTGGTTTCTCCCCATGACTAAACTTATAGGGTCATAGATTTAGAGCTAGAAGAGACTTAGAGTCTATAGAATATATCCTTCTCATTTAACAGATGAAAAAAAATGTTATAGATTATGATACTCCCATTAACTACTCAACAGGGTTGTTATGAAGACTAAATGAGATAATATTTGTGCAAAGGGTATGTAAATAACAAAAACAACATAAGTGTGAACTATTACTTTGTGTAATTTTGAGATTATATTCCATTTCCAACTTTCCCCCCATTACCTGGTAATAATGTTAAGAAAGGTGTTTTAGTTCAATTTTTATCTCTTTTCTAGAGAGGTTTTAATTTTCTATGAATTGTTACAGTGACTGATAGAAACTTCATGTGCTATATCATACTTTCTATTCTGCTTTAAGAAATGTAGTTTGGTCAGAGAGAAGTCTGAAGCACTTTCTTATTCAATATATTACTTTGATTTCCTCTACTAAAATCCTCTGCTAATTTCTCATTGTGGTGTGCTGGTAACACCATGGAGAATAAACTTTGGGTGGTTCTACCAAATTTGAATGGGTTAAAGAGTAGACTTGAGACAAATTGCCATTCAAATAGCAGACTAGCTAAGTTTGGAAGTGATCATTATCAGGAAAATGATCACTAAGTGATGAAATTTTGGACAGAGCAATTCATGAAAAAAAAAATTCAAAAGCATGTTGTGTGGTCTGCTTTAGTGGAAGAAGCTTGCATGCTGATAACAGTGACTTTGATTCCTGGTGAAATTCTACACTATATTTTAAATGGATGGCTAACAAGCATCTAGAAAAAGAAGCAGTGATTACAAAGAGCCAACATAGTTTTATCAAGAAGAGATCAAACCAGACTTAAATAATTTTCTTTTTTTGACAACTGTTACTAGACTGGCATATCAAAAGATTGCTTTGGACATAGAGGACGATATAGGGAAACATAGTTTAGAAAATTAAGTGGACTCAAAAATGGATGAATAGCAAGATTCATATAGTGATCTGGAAAGTCTCCAGTGGAGTACCCCAAGGATCTTGTTGGACCTGAAACAACTTTTTAAAAAAATTATATCCAAGAATAAAAATTATGTTTATCAAATTGTCAAAAATGTGCAAAAGTTAAAAACTTAACTTTTAAATCACTTGTTTAAGGCACAAAAATAATATTTATTAAATTTTCAGAATGCATGAAACTAAGACAGATGATAATTATGGTAATGATGATGATGGTGATGATAACTAGTATTCATGTAGCACTTACTATATGACTGGCACTATGCTAAGCACTTTACACTTACTATTTCATTTGATCCTCACAGCACTCGAGGAGATAGGTGCTATTATTATCTTCATCTTACAGTTAAGAAAACTGTGCCAAAACAGAAATAGAGTCACAAAATTAGTAAGTGTCTGAGATTGAATTTGAAACTCAGGTCTTCCTGACTCCAGGCCCAGCACTCTCCTGTACCACCATCTACTGCACCACCTAGATGTCCTATCATGTCCTGTCAGGATCCATATTCTTGACATTACGTCTAGTCTAACAAAATTAAATTAAATGATAAAGTTTTACACTTGGATGCCAGAAAATCCACTTCACAAGTACAGGATGGAAAAGCATAACAATGAAGTAATTTACCTGAAACAGAGCTGAATGTTTTAGCTCACTCTGAGTCAATAGAGGGATATAACAGCTAAAAAGGCTAATGATAAATTAAGCTCCATTAAGAGAAACTAAAGAATCACTTGTTAGGTTGACAGATCATAGAAGGGATTATTGTAAAGGTGTCAATTGAGTAAGATGGCTCTGGGGTCCCTTCCAAATCTAAGATTCTGTGATTCTATAATTATAGCTCTTTAGACATATTGAAATATTAAAATATGAGTAGATTTTACCCAGAGGCATTACTGTGGCTGCTTTCAGAATACTCAGAAACATAGAAGTAGAAGGAATCTCAAGGACCATCTAATGCTTGGCATCCAGTTAGGTCTATTACCTCTGGGCCAGGCTCCCAACCCTACTCCCAAGACTATGGCCTCACACACATTGGATTCGATCCTGCTGGCCTCGCCCCCAAAAGGGTCGTTATCTCTCCTTGGCTCATTGCCTCCACATTATAGTAAAACTTGGGGGAAAGCTGAATAAATCTTAGGTATAGCTCATGACTATGTTTCTCCCCAAGGGGATAACAGAACTCCTCAAATGCTCAGTGTGCTATATGAGTATGAGTATTACATATGGGACCGGCTTAGTTTTACTCAATATAGCAAATCCAAAAGGATTCTCAAGAAAGGATTCACAGGCAGAAAAGACTATGTAAAGAGAAATAAACCATTTAAATAATCCACTTAAATCACAAGATCCTCCAAGATCATCATCATCATCATCATCGTCATCATCATCATCAAGCATTTATACAGTGTTTTAAGGTTTGCAAAATATTTTCTGTCACCTAAATTGATGATCACAACAACTGCTGTTATTATCCTAATTTCCCAGATGTTTAAACTGAGACTGAGAAAAGTTAAGTAACTTGGTCAGGATCATACAATTAATAAGCATCTGAAATAGAACTCAAACTCAGGTATGTATGCCACCAAGATGCCTCTAAGACCTTTGTGGGACTGTTATATAAATATTTCCATTTTTACCTCAGAACTGACCATTTGAACAACTCACAGAGTTATTATAGAGTTTTGACAGGGTTAAGATCTCCTGACCACTCATGGAATAGCTTAGCCCTGAAGCTTCAGGGCAAACACCTGAGGGGCATCCTCTTTTCCTCCAAGAAAAATGTAATTCAGATAATCTGCTCCTGGGATGCAGTTGTTTGACTCTCAAAGGAACTCTTGATCTCTTGTGAGCTCTAGGTGAGAACTTAAACTCAGGATTATCCACAAGGTAACCCCAAAGGCTAGAAATAGTCATTATCAGGATTGCTAGTTTCTGATGTGCTCATAAAATAAATAAAAAGCAAAAACAAAAACCAAAAAAACAGAAAAGCAGCACAAGGCAGGAAGGACCTGGAATTCAAGGTACTTCCCTTATAGATGTGATATGCTTGTAAATGATTGACAATTGTCCCTCCCCCTAAAAAATGATATGTAACACATTTAAGTTTAATCTATGTCATTAACACATTCTCCACTACTCTCTTAAGTCTAGCGGATCAATAAAACAACAATTTAAGTCCTGATTTTAGTATTCACTGATTTCTTAGGCGTAAATGCTCATGCTGAAATTTAACAATTGGCTCCCTGGAGCTGGTTCCCACATAGACCTTCCACTCAGGCTTGTCTGAACAAGTCCAAACCTCTCCCAAGAGCTTCTTCTGAAAATCACCATTCTTTGCTCCAGTGCAGAGGGATGATTCCCTTTACATTCATCCTCCCTTTGATGTATCATGTTTTGGAAGTCCAGAAGAGAGAGGGAACATGTAAAAAGAGAAGGGAAAGGGGCAAGTCACTTCATGAGCAGCTCCTTCACCCATTGTCCATCTTTCTGATCTTTGGTTAATCAATCAGCAGCAGGCAGCCTTCAGTTCCTGAAGCCAAATTAGTTAGATATCAGTACATAAGTCTACCCTGTTAGGAGAAACCCTTCTAGCAAAGGTCCACTCTCATAAGGTCATCAAGTTGATTGGAGTTGGTGTAAGATTCATCAAATTCATCAGGACTTATTAAACATCAATATAACAACTCTATTACATGCCAACATCTAAATCATCTAACAAAAATCTATATACAAATTAAAAATATTTCCAAATACATGTGCTACCATTTTGAATAGTAGTCATTGCATATTTTAGGTCACCTTTAGAGTGAATCTATACTTTAAGGCTTTTGGCTGAAGACCTTTCCCCACTGGAGTTTTCTATATTGTCTGTCGGCAGAAATTTGGAGAAAGTGGTAACACTGACATTCCTCATCCCTTACGGACAATTGAGAGACTTAAAAAAAAACTTATTAAGACTGATCACTTAAAACTTTGAATTGGCAATCTTCCCATAAGGACACAGATTCATTGAATTATAGCATCGTAGCTATAAATCTGGAAGAGACTGAAGAGACTGTTTAGTTTAGCCCCCGTCATTTTATCAATGAGGCATAGGAGATTAAGTGACTTGCCTAAGGTCTCAGAAGTAGTAAATATCAGAGGTGGTATCTGAACCAAAGTCCTATAATTCTGGAGGCAATACTATTTCCACTGTCCAACTTGGCCTCTTCTCACTCAAACATTTCGTATGAGCAAGATGAAGAATCCCCATGCCTTGCATTCAAAAAGTAATTCCTCTGCTTGAACTTTACCTGTTTACCCATACTGATGTCATACCAAAATTCTTGACTTCTCTAATATAGGTCTATAATTAAAGTAAACAAATTATTCCCCAAGTCTACCTGTGATCTCTTCTAAAAATAAACCTTTATCATATGGATCTATCCTTGAGGGCAATGGAAATGGTAGTACACTCTTCATAATAATCTGCTTTAAATTTGAAGGTTAAATCAAGCCACTCCTTAGCTTTATCTTTATAGCCAGAAGCCTCTAATTTTCTTAAATTTTGACTTGATAGAAAAGAAGATTCAAAATTATTCAGGTAACTGAAACAATTCCCAACAGTGACAGAAAAGAAGACCAACTGGAAGAGGAAAAGAAATAATAAAGATAGCTAGAACATATGGATATTCTGTGAATCTGAGTCTGAAGTGGTCCTCTACATCAGGGGTGGGGCCTCAAGGCTGCAGGTTCCCCACCCCTGATATACACACACATAAACTATCTTAAACGGGAATTGCATTTATACCCACAGATCATTGCCTTAAGATTTCTGCTCATAAGAAATTCACTAGTGCTCAAGATCACCCATTCTACTTCTGTGCTGCTCTAGCTAGGGAGGAGGTGAATGGAGATGTTTTTATTCATTTATTTTCATTTATGTTGAATTGAAATCTCTCAGTGGCTTCATAATTTTGCTCCTTGCTTTGGACTCTGGCTCAAAATAGAACAAATCTAGTCCTTCTTTAGCATAACAAGTCTTCCATACTTGATGGAACTTATGATGTCTTCCTTGATCCTTTTCCTCTCCAGGATAAATATCACTGGTTCCTTCAAATGAACCTTGTGGGAACATAGTCTTTAGCCCATCAGTATTCTTGTTGCCTTTCTCTGACCATGTTCTAATTTCTCAATGTCCTTCCTAAACTGTGGTACCCCTAAGTCAACATGATATTCCAGAAGACATCAGACTGGGATAGAGTCAAAAAGGATGATCACTCCCTTCTTCTGGGCACTTTTGGGTCCTGATCTGTGATTTCATTGTCACTCTTCTTTCTGTTAAGTTGTTCCAATAATATATTCATTTGTCTGTCATATCACACTCAGAACTTGCAATTGACTAAAACTTTTCATATTTTTCATATTTCCTGTGCTCTAGAAATAATGCCCCTATTTTATACTTATGCAGTTGATAATTTTTTTATATTCCAAGTGGGGATTTTTTCAAATTTCACTCAATTATATTTCATCTTATTAAACTGGGCACATACTGTTAACCTGCAGAGAAATTTTCAAATCCTGGGTTTATATCAATGTGTTAGTTATCCTTTTCTATTTTGCACTATCTGTAAAACCGATGAAAATGTTATCTAGAGCTTTGTCTAAGTCATTGATATAAATATTTAAAAACAAACAAACATGTGGCCAAGGACTGATCCCTGGGAAGCTTCCTGTTGGGTGACAGTGGTTCATCAGTTAATATTCTTTGGGTTCTTTCTTTTGACTAATTCTCAATCCATTTATGATCATCTAGTTCACACCTTTCTATATACATTTAAAAAAATTCTAAAGTTATCCCATGTCTGTTTGCGTCTGCATCTCCTGTTTTAATCTGTGCATTTTGATGCATTATCAGTTCTCATCTTTCTTTTCCTTTTTTTGCATCACTACCACTATACTCCCTCATCTACTTTATTCCCTCCCCACACACACAAAAATTCCCTTAATATTAAATAAGAAGTCAAACCAAATGGATACATTTGTCAAGTCAAACAATATGTTTTCATTTTCCATCTCCAGTCTATCACCTCTCTGTCAAGAGGTGGGAAGTGTGTTTCATTATTGCTCCTTTGGAGTCTCACTGGTTTTTATATTGATCAGAATTCTTATGTCTTTCCAGGTTGTTTTTCTTTACAATGCTGTGGTCATTATGTAAATTTTTCTCCTTCTTCTACTCACTTTATTCTGCATCAGTTCATGTAAGTTCCCCAAAGTTTCTCTGACTGATCCCTTTGGTAATTTCTTATATTAATTAATCAACAATCAAATATTTATTAAGCACTTACTAGGTACCAGGCACTAGGTTAAAGACTACAAATACAAGAAGAAAGAAACAAATGTTTTCATAGGGAATTGGATTTTAATGTGGTAGAC